>NW_026652276.1:13014681-13113522 GCF_009828535.3 Hylobates moloch
GGTGTCAATTTTGGATCTTTCCTGTTTTCTCTTGTGGGCATTTAGTGCTATAAATTTCCCTCTACACACTGCTTTGAATGTGTCCCAGAGATTCTGGTAGGTTGTGTCTTTGTTCTCGTTGGTTTCAAAGAACATCTTTATTTCTGCCTTCATTTCATTATGTACCCAATAGTCATTCAGGAGCAGGTTGTTCAGTTTCCATGTAGTTGAGCGGTTTTGAGTGAGTTTCTAAGAGCAACTCCAAGACACATAATTGTCAGATTCACCAAAGTTGAAATGAAGGAAAAAATGTTAAGGGCAGCCAGAGAGAAAGGTCGGGTTACCCACAAAGGGAAGCCCATCAGGCTAACAGCTGATCTCTCGGCAGAAACTCTACAAGCCAGAAGAGAGTGGGGGCCGATATTCAACATTCTTAAAGAAAAGAATTTTCAACCCAGAATTTCCTATCCAGCCAAACTAAGCTTCATAAGTGAAGGAGAAATAAAATACTTTACAGACAAGCAAACGCTGAGTGATTTTGTCACCACCAGGCCTGCCCTAAAAGAGCTCCTGAAGGAAGCACTAAACATGGAAAGGAACAACCGGTACCAGCCACTGCAAAAACATACCAAATTGTAAAGACCATCGAGGCTAGGAAGAAACTGCATCAACTAATGAGCAAAATAACCAACTAACATCATAATGACAGGATCAGATTCACACATAACAATATTAACATTAAATGTAAATGGGCTAAATGCTCCAATTAAAAGACACAGACTGGCAAACTGGATAAGGAGTCAGGACCTATCAGTGTGCTGTATTCAGGAAACCCATCTCACGTGCAGAGACACACATAGACTCAAAATAAAGGGATGGAGGAAGATCTATCAAGCAAATGGAAAACAAAAAAAGGCAGGGGTTGCAATCCTAGTCTCTGACAAAATAGACTTTAAACCAACAAAGATCAAAAGAGACAAAGAAGGCCATTACATAATGGTAAAGGGATCAATTCAACAAGAAGAGCTAACTATCCTAAATATATATGCACCCAACACAGGAGCACCCAGATTCATAAAGCAAGTCCTGAGTGACCTACAAAGGGACTTAAACTCCCACACAATAATAATGGGAGATTTTAACACCCCACTGTCAACATTAGACAGATCATCTAGACAGAAAGTTAACAAGGATATCCAGGAATTGAACTCAGCTCTAAACAAAGTGGACCTAATAGACATCTACAGAACTCTCCACCCCAAATCAACAGAATATACATTTTTTTCAGCACCACACCACACCTATTCCAAAACTGATCACATAGTTGGAAGTAAAGCTCTCCTCAGCAAATGTAAAAGAACAGAAATTATAACAAACTGTCTCTCAGACCACAGTGCAATCAAACTAGAACTCAGGACTAAGCTTTTACTTTTATATTTCAGATCTTTCTAGTTTTTTACCACCATACCTCACTCTCTCTCACCTGTGTCTACCATAGCTAATGGCCTGAAAGCTTTTAATTAGAAACAAATCTCCCACTTCCCTCTCCCTATGACCTTCCTCAGTTGTATGGAGAAGCATTCTCTCTTTCAAAAACCTACAATGGTGTAAGTGCATCCTAGATTCTGAAAGAGATCAGCTTTGAATTCTAGAATTTTTGTTTCGCTTTAGTTAGTTTGGGGTCTTACAGAATGGGAAAGGGTATTTGCAAATCTTACTCAAAGTGGTCCCTGAAATCAAAACAAGCTTAATATTTAGAAGAAAAAAATGACTTAAAACTAGGAATGTGAAATGAGAATGAAAACTTACTGGAGTATCCTGTGGAAGTACCCAGAATCACACCAATTCAAAATGCTTTCAAAGCTCATTAAGAATGTGTGCATTCAAAATCTGGCAGGACATGTACTATAACATATTTGCAAGTTCCAGTGATATTTTTATAAAAAAAATGTGTTGGGGTGGGGTTCTCAAATTGTATAAGCAATAGAGTAAGAATTTCTCACATCTCCAATATGCAATCTCTCCAGTCCAAGAGTTATCCGAAATATTTAGGTAAGTAAAATTTCTTCAGGAAATACGTAGTAAAAACGTCAACCTGTACTACAATCAAGCAAAAGTCCTAAGAAAGATGAAATCACAGGACCATCATTTTTTCATGAGAACCAAACTGCAGAATTAATCCTAGACTCCAAGTAGGAACCAGGGAGTATCTAGAGCACTGAGATCTCTGCTCACGGGTTGCTTTCAAGAAAATAAACATTTAGACTTCTGGCTCCAAAATGGTGGCATAGAAACAAACTGGCTTCACTACCCACACCCTGCCACAGAAAAGCTAAAACAAATATACAGCTCCAAGATTGTCACCAGAAATGTACCAGAACTCAAATACGAAGATGAGACAGTACCCAGGGCCAAAGAGAAATGAAAAAACTGAGCAGACAGTAAGAGAATAGGACTTCCACATCCATGACATTGGCCCCGGTGTCCTGCCTGATACCAAGCACATGGAAAATTTTTCCCCAAGTGGACGGTTTCTACACCAGAAAAAGTGAGATCAAGGTGGACAACTAGCTTTCCTACCACCTTTAATTCCATGGTAAGAGCCCTGTTTCTGCCTTAACTCACGGGAAACATTACAAGTGCCTGAAGGGAGAAATATCCCTGAGGACAGGCAGAGAAAAAAGAGGGAAGCAAGACTACTATCTTACCTCTGGAAACTCTTCTTTGTAACTCAGCCATAAGAGATGCTTAATCAGAGTGGCTGTACAGCAGCACCATGCTCTAGGAGGTTCATCCCACAGGTCCTCTGGACACAAACCCCTATCCAACCATTGCACACTGCAGAAATATCTGCTTTGGGGAAAGAAAGAAGGAAAGAGAGAGAGAAAGAAAGAAAGAGAGAGAGAGAGACAGAAAGAAAGAGAGAGAAAGAAAGAAAGACAGACAGAAAGAAAGAAAGGGAGGGAGGGAGGAAGGAAGGGAGGAAGGAAGGAAAAAGAAAGAAAAAGAAAGAAAGAAAGGAAGGAAGGAAAGAGGGAGAGAGAGAGAAAGAAATGAAGGAAGAAAGGAAGGGAGGAAGGAAGGAAGGGAGGAAGAAAGGAAGGAAGGAAGGAAGGAAGGAAGGAAGGAAGGAAGGAAGGGTGAGAAAGAGAAATAAAGGGCATCTGAGTTGGAATGCAAGAAGTCAAACTACTTTTGTGTACAGATGACATAATCTTATACTTAGAAAAACCTAGCGACTCCACCAAAAAACTGTTAGAATTAATAAAAGAATTCAGCAAAGTTGCAGGATACAAAATCAACGCACAAAAATTAGTAGCATTTTATACACCAACAGTAAACAATCTGAAAAAAGAAATTGAGAAAGCAATCCCACTTACAATAGCTACAAAGAATATAAAATACCTAGGAATCAATTTAACCAAAGAAGTGAAATATTTATATAAAGAAAACTACAAAATAATGATGACAAAAAATTGAAAAGGACACAAATGGAAAGATATTTTATACTCATGGATTAAAAGAAGTAATGTTGTCAAAATGACAGTAGTGCCCAAAATAATTTACAGATTCAATGCAATCCTTATAAAAAATACCAATGACATTTTTTACAGAAATAGAATTTTAAAATCCTAAAATTTATGTGGAACCACAAAAGACACTGAATAGCCAAAGTAATCCTGAGCAAAATTAACAAAGCTGAAGACACCACACTACCTGACTTCAACATTTACTACAAAGCTACAGTAACCAGATCAGCCTGGTATTGGCATAAAAACAGACACATAAACCAATGGAACAGAATAGAGAGCCCAGTTATAAGTCCACACATTTAGGACCAACTTATCTTCAAGAAAGGTGTGATGAGCATACAAAGAGGAAGGGACAGTCTTCAATAAATAGTGCTGGGAAAACTAAATCACTATATACTGAAGAATGAAATTAGACCTCTCTCTCTTGCCATACACAAAAATCAAATCATAGACTTAAGTTTATGACCTAAAACTATGAAAACTACTGGAAGAAGACGTTGGGGAAATGCTCCAGGACTTTGCTTTGGGCAAAGATTTTTTTGTGTGAGATTTCAAATGCACAGCCAACCAAAGCAAACAACAGACAAGTGGGATTACATCAAGTGGAAAGCTTCTGCACAGTAAAGAAAATAATCAACAAAGTGAAGAGAAATCCATGGAATGGGAGAAAATTTTTGTGAGCTATCCATCTGAGAAGAGATGAATAACCAGAATATATAAGGAGTTCGAGCAACTCAACAGCAAAAATCTCAAGGAATCCAATTAAAAATGGGCAAAATATCTGAATAGATATTTCTCAAAAGAAGAAATACAGATAACCAACAAGTATATAAAAATAATCAGAGAAATGTAAATTAAAACTACAATAAGATATCATCTCACATCAGTTACAATGGCTCTTATCAAAAGGACAGTCAATAACAGATGCTGGCAAGGATGCAGAGAAAGGGGAATCCTCATACACAGTTGGTGGGAATGTAAATTAGTAAAGCCACTATGGAGAACAGTATGGAAGTTCTGCAAAAAAAATTAAAAATGGAACTACCATATGATCTAGCAATTCCACTACTGAGGATATATTCCAAAGAAAGGACATCAACATATCGAAAAGACATTTGCACTTACATGTTTATTGTAGCACTATTCACAGTAGCCAACATATGAATCAACGTAAGTGCCCATCAACAGATTAATGGATAAAGAAAATGTGGTATAATATACAATGTGATATTATTTAGCCATAAAAAGTCATGAAATTTTGTCATTTTAAGCAACATGAATAGAACTGGAGGTCATTTTGATAACTAAAATAAACCAAGTACAAAGAGACAAATGTCACATGTTCTCACTCATATGTGGGAGTTAAAAAAAAAAAAAAAGTGAATCTCATGAAGATAGAGATTAGATTGCTGGTTACCAGAAACTGGGAAGGATGGGGATAAGAGGGATAAAGAGAAGTTGATTAATGGGTATAAATATATGGTTTGATAGATCAGTAGGATGACCATTGTTTACAATAATCTATTCTATATTTCAAAATAGCTAAAAGAGAAAATTCAAATGATGCTAGCATTAAAAAGATAAATATTTCGGGTGATATAGCAAGTACATTGATTTGATCTTTACAAATTCTATAAATGTATCAAATTACAACATATACTCTAAAAAACTTCAAAATAAAATCTGAAAAGATATTTATTCATAATTTTATAATTTTTAGGATAAATTTAAGTTTAATTTCTAGTTTCTATTAAAAAAAAACAGCAAAAGGGGTTCAATGGGAACTGTAGATAGCTTAGTTCAATGGGAACTATAAATAGCTTAGTTCAATGGGAACCACATTAATTAGGAGTCAAAAAGTTGTGGAAGTAGAGATGGGCAAGGTCTTTGATGCCAGAGGCAGCACATTTAACCCTGTTCTGTTCTCAAGTCATGTGAAACCACCTTCCTTTCACATCCACAGTGATTAATTGTAAATAAATTTGGTTTCCTAGACAATATAAAATTTCCATTTTTACTAATTATTTTAATTCTATTTTCTTGGTAAAGAAATGTAAAAAAAAGTACCATCTCATAGTGGAATATGCAATATATTGCACAATTTTGATATGAGATCAGGGTTTCTAATTTATGTTTGACATAAATCCTGACATTTTATAGTGAAAGGGAGGGATATATTATATTTTTCCAGTTAATTCTGGTCTAAATATGGATAGGAAATTAAAATACATCACCCCAAAGTACATTTCTTTGGTATATTTTGAGATGATTATTCACAGAAACTGCAGGCACAGAATTAGCTCTGAAAAGCTGTCCTTTCATAAAATAAATTTACACCTATAAAGAAAATCTGTTAGTGAAGTAAACAGCTAATGCAAACTGGCTTTCTGTTAGGCTCCCCTTGTCTGCAATTTATTTTTCTTTATAACACACACGATGTCCATCTTGCTAAATTTTGTAGCATAGAACTTACCTTCTCATTCACTATCCTAACCCCATTGTCCAGAAGAGAAGGCAGCACAGAATGGAAACCATGCAACAAGTATCTGTTGAATGAATGAAATACAGAAACAAGGAAAGTATGGAAAAGCTCTACATAGTAGTCACTGGATAGTTCCTTATTGCTATGAGACCACTTAGCTACCACTCTCTCAAGTCACTAAAGGATCCATAGTATTTCAGAAAGACAAAAACATATATAGGAGCAAAGATAATTTTTCTTTCTCTCCTTCTGAAGATTTTATAATTTGAGTCTATAAAACACATTGACAATGGACAGATTAACCGAAGGAAAGTCATGCAAATTTAGTACGTGCATATGAGCACAAGAGCCATACAAAACATAGGATTCAAAGAAGGTCCTAAAGTTGTTACACTGCAGAGAAAGAGACAGGCTTTGGGGGTTCCTGGGGGAAGGTGGAAACAAGCTTGGGAGGCTGAGGGGAGAAAATGCAATGAGAACAAAGGTTATTTTCTGTTATGCAGACAAAGTCTCTCAAGCAATAGCTTTTAGAAGAATATATGACATTCTGTGGCAATCTCTGGGTTGGGGAGGAGGGTCTTGACATGATCTTTCCTAGATCCAGACAAGGCAGATAACCTACTTAAAATGCAAGATTAATGTTTTAAATTTAGTTGGAACAGAGTTCATTTTTAGTTATGGCTAAGTAGCTTGAATTAAACCAAGATTCCTAATGATACCTTTACAAAATGTGGACATAATCGAAAAAAACAACTTTTGAAGGCTCTCCTGAATAATCATAGTAAATAAGAACTGGATGAATGGTAGACTGTAAAAGTAGGAGAGCATAAGATATGAGCTCCACATCTTCCCATCTTTTCCCTGAGAGTATTTTCTAGTTCACGACAGCAAGGGGAAATGGAATCCAAGCTGAAAATAGTCTGACTGGACTGAGGAGACGTAAGACATAGGTTGGACTGTCAGAGTATCCAAATTTTAAGGAACAAAGTCATGGATAGGAGGGTCTGGAGGGATGGGACAGTGAAGACCAACTATAGCAGCCAAGAAATTGTTTTAAGCTAAAGATGGACTCCTAAGATACGCATATTAACAGGGTAAGACTCCAAGAAATGCAATAGAAAGCAAAACTTGGAAAGCCACGGAACTAAGCAGAAATTTTACTAACTGTCTGATGGTAGGGAATGAGAATTTAAGTCCATTTAACATGATGGTATCTTAGTCGGCTTGGGCTGCCATACAAAATACCATAGAGTATGTGGCTTGAACAACATAAATTTACTTTCTCACAGTTCCAGAGGCTGGAAGTCTAAGATCAGGGTGCCAACGTGATCAGGTTTCAGTGAGCTCTCTTTCCGACTTGAAGATTTCTGCCTTCTCTTTGTGTTCCTACATGACAAAGAGAAAGAGAGAGAGAGTAAGCTCTCTGGTGTCTCTTCTTATAAAAGCATTAATCCCATCATGAGGTTCTTATCTTCATGGCCTCATGTAAACATCATTACTTCCCAAAGGCTCCATCTCCAAGTACCACCACATTGGGGGTTACACTTCCAACAGGAATTTGGGCAGAGGGGATGCACAATATACTCCATAGCAATGGATCTTAGTTTCTCACTGCTACTGTAAAAAATTACCACAAATGTAGAGATGTAACAGATTAAAAATCATCTTTTAGTTCTGGAGGTCAGAGGTCTAAAATGGATTTCACTGAACTAAACTCAAGTTATCAGAAGGGCAGCATTTCTTACTGGAGGCTCTAGGGAAAAATCCATCTTCCTGCATTTTCCAGTTTCTAAAGCCTGTCTGTATTATTCAAAACCATCAATACCCAGTCAAATCTTTCTCATGCTTCTCTCCATCTCTGTGGTTCCCTCTTTTCTGCTTCTCTCTTCCACTTGGAACCCCTGTGGTTTCACATACCTCACCCAGATAATTTAAGATAATCTTTCCATCTTGAGGTCAGCCTATTAACAGTCTTAATTTCATCTACAAACTTAGTTTTCTCTTGCAATGTAACCTAAAGTATTCACAGCTCCTTAGGGCATGAGTATATTTGGGGGGCCATTATTCTGCCCCCCAGATATATCCAATATTCTGTTTGGTAAGGAATTCAAGTTTTCTCTTGAGCCCTCAGAAGGGCCATACCCTAAGAAAAAGTAAAAACTGAAACAGCCTATTCCTACCCACACCTAAAACTAAACTTTCACAGGCTCAAGTTGATTTACTAGACTTATATTTACCATTCAACAGAAAATGAAGCATTTTTGAAGGAATCACTATAATTTTTACTTGTTATTTCCAGCATCTAAAAAATATGAAATATGCTAAAATATAGAACAACAAGCTGGAGACAAAACAGAAGTAAATAGAAACAGATGCAAATATGGTTTAGATATTGAAGTTTTCAGATAGTATATTTAAAATAATTTGGATTAACCTGTCAAAAAATGGAAGAAAAGATGAAGAACTGCAGGAGAGACTCAGAATCCATCAAAAATTTCAAATGGAAACTTGAGACTGATAAAAACAAGACTAAAACTAAGAATGTGTTAGATGGTGAGATGAATGTGTTAGATAATGAAGAATCATAAAGAGTAGGGAAAGGACTAGTGAACTTGAGGACGTGGCTGCAGAAAGGATGCATGGTGGATTAGATCAAGGAAACATGATACATATACACCATGGAATATTACATAGCCATATAAAATAATGAAAAAATGTCCTCTGAAGCAACATGGATGGAGGTGGAGGCTATAATTCTAAGCAAACTAACACAGGAACAGAAAACCAAATACTATACATGTTCTCACCTAGAAGTGGGAGCTTAATATTGAGCACACATGGACGTAAACATGGAAACAGTAGACACCGCGGACTACTAGAAGTACGGGGAATGGAGGGGAAATGGGTTGGAAAACTCTGTTGGGTACCATGCTCACTACCTCAGTGTAATATACCCATGTAACAAACCTGAACATGTACGCCTAGTATATATAAAAAGTTGGAATGTTAAGAAAAAAGCATATAGACACATCTGGAACAAAATGAAAATGTCTAATAGATGTATAATAAGGATTCTGTGAGAGAAAGAGCAGAATTGATATTTGAATTAGGAAAAGTGGCAAATCAAATACATAGAAAGTAAATGGAGAGTGATAATAAATATAAGCAAAAATTAAAGACAATGCAAGCACACAATAGCAAAAAGAAGTATTTTTTAAAGATTAATAAATTCGTTAAATCTCCAGCAAGACTTATCAAGAAAAGAGGAGAAGTCACAAATTAGCCATATTACATATATTGCAAGCTAATTAACATTTTTTTGGTTCATTGGTTGACTATTATAAAATAAACCATCTCAAAACTCAGTGGCTTAAACTAATATTCCTTTATTTTCTTTCATATGTCTGTGGGTCTGCTGGATCTCAACTAATTAGGCTGTGCTCAGTTAGGTGGCCAAGACAAGCATATGTATTGAAAGAACCGGGACCACAATGCAATCTACCATAATTATCTGCAACTTTATGACAATAAATTTTGTGATGTAGAAAAAATAGACAAATCACTTGAAAAACACAGCTCAAAACTGAAAAAAGAAGAAATAACAAATCAATGTTCCTATGCTATTAAAGAAAATGAATGTGAAATTATCAATTTTTTGACAAATTCCTGAAACAGATGGCTTCACTGGCTATTTTTTTTTCAAATATTTAAAGAAAAAATAACACAAAGGTTATAAAAACTCTTCCAGAAAATAAGATAAGATAAGATGGCCTCATTCATTTTTGAGGTTTGCATGACCTTGATAGTAAAATCCAAAAAGGACATTAAAAGAAAAGTTGCAAGCTAATATTTCTTATGTATGCAGGCAAAAATCCTACACGACACTATGATAAATCAGATTCAATACTATATATAATGGATAATACATCATCCTCAATTTGATTTATATGAGGAAACTTTGAAAGATTAGTTTAACATTCAAAAATCAATAAATGTGGATCCCTACATTAACAGAATGAAGAAAAACACCATATGGCTATCTCAATAGAGATTCATATTAAAAATGAGCAAACCAGAAATAGAAGGGAGCTTCTTCAATCTAATAAAGCGTATCAACCCAAAACCTTTAGCGAATATCACATTCATTGTGGAAATACTAAAATCTTTCTCCTTAACTTTGCAACCAAGTTGAAGATGTTCACGAGTAGTTCTTATTCAGCATCGTCCTAAAATGTTTTGCAGTGAAATAAAAAAAAAAAACAAAACATGACATGTCCCAAGCTTAGACCAGAAAAAATAAAATAGCACTCACCAATGAACTGGAAGCACCAGTATTATTTTAAATGTAAATTAAATGCAATTCAAATCTACATATTTTTGTGATATATATACACATATCTATCACACAGTATAGAAATATTACATACAGACACATATACCTATTTCGAGTGTGAGAGAAATATAGACTTGACAAAATAATACCAAAATCTTGAAAAATAAATGTGGGAATTGGCAGGAGATTTCTAGGAGAAAGAAAAAGAACGAGAAAACAAATTATTGGTGACTAGATCTAATATATATGTTTTCAAGGTAAAATAATTAAAATGGTTTATGAATGGAAAGATTTCCCAGATGTATTATTAAATTTTAAAAGATGCTCTTTGCTGTTTTTTTAAAAAAAAGATATATTTTTGTCCCTATAAGCACATTCATACGTGAATTAACTGTATTTGTATAGTGTTTCTTTTTTCAAGTGTACAATTCAGTATTGATAACTGTAATTATCAATGCTGTATATTCATCAAAATTGCTTACAGTGTTACTGTTGGAAGACAAGGATGGAAATGGATTGGAAGTTTTTCTACTTTGTACTTTACTGTGAAATGTTTGCATTTTCTAACCATGTACATATTTTACTAATTTCATTGTTACTTTTAAGAAAGGTTCTTATTCTTATATAGTGAAATTATGAAATATTATTTTATTTGCTTCCTTATACAACTCTAAAAAAATTACACATTTTATAATAAAAAGAGGGGACTAGAGAGCTGATCTGGAATGATCTTTAACTGGCATGGCTGCTTAGTCTGTAATTCCAGGGTTCCAGTAGCAGGTGTTAAGGACATATAAAAAGCACTGAGTGAAATCAATGGCTTTTTGTGTTTGTTTTGACTTGACTTTTAGTTTTCATAAAAGGAATTTTATTCAAGGAGTCTTTTACTGCTCCCCTAACCCAAGTCCTTTGAAAGCTTTTTTTTAGAAATTCTGCATTTTGCTTAAGTACTGTCAGCAGGAGCTGAGAGTTATTTGCACCCAATGTGAATGTTCTTTTTTTGACTAGTGTGTAACTGGGAAACTTTTTGAGCTTTTTATTTTTTAAACAAAAAATATTAAATTACTTCATCATTGGAAGGCCCCTGTGTACTTTCATATTTCAACAAATAGCCTGGTAACCTCACAGAAGCAGGAAATGAATTAAAATCATAAAATGTAATAAACATTTTAAATGAGCTCACATCTCTGTGCTCAGCTTAAGGCAGTGTGGAACCCTGGCAGCTCATGCCAGAAGTTACATGACTCAACCAACCTGGCTACTAGGTAGGAAAGTTGCTGGCATGAGAGACTTCATGGAGTTCAAAACAAGAACTTTTGCAAATGGTTAGCAGAGAACTCTGGAAAGTATGCAAAGAATGCAGTTCTTTAGCTAAATTAACTAAATGGAAATTACTCACCAAGTAGCACCATCCTTCTAGAAATTCTTGGTCGTTCCACTCTGTCAATTGTTTCCTTTATTGTGGGAAAAAATTATAAATTGTGATGTTTCAATCATATTGATTTGTTGATTCCTACTGCCCTGAAGCCTTCTCAGGGTTCATGGTGTATTTAAATATTGTGTCTAATTTTGATATTCATACTTTTTAAAGGATACAGAGTAATAGAGATACCTTAGGAAATATTCCACTGCACAATAATTAAAAGAATACAAAATATGTGTACCCTATCTTGAAAAGATGAAAGGTGCTTGTTGATGAGAATGTGGTAAAAGGAAATTTCTGCACATTGTTGATGGAAATGTAAAGTAGTTCGGCCATTATGGAAAACTGTATGAGGTTCCTTAAAAACTAAAAATGAAATTATCCTGCAATCCAGCAATCTCACCTCTGGATTTTTAAACAAAAGACTTGAAATCAGTACATAGAAGAGATGTCTGCTCTCTCATGGACATTGTAAGCACTGCTTGTAACGCCCAATGGGTTCTTCATGACTGCTGCCCAGATACAGCTAATTTATCAAGACACGAGAATTGCAATAGAAAAAGAGCTAATGCACACAGAGTTGGCTAAACAGGAGGCTGGAGTTTTATTACTTGAATCAATCTTCCTGAAAATTCAGAGAGTGGAGATTTTTAAGAATACTTTGGTGGGTAGGGGGCTAGGGAGTGTGAAGTACTGATTGGTGGGGTTGGAAATGAAATCACAGGGAGTTGAAGAGGATTATTTTTGCTGTCTTCTGTACCTGGGTGGAAGCACGTAACTGTTGAGTCAGATTAGTGGTCTACATGGTGCTAGCTGGTCCTTCAGAATGCAGGATCTGAAAAATATCTTGAACACCAATCTTAGGTTTTATAATAGCAATGTTACCCCTAAGAGCAATTGGGAGGTAAGGAATCTTGTGGTCTCTGGCTGCATGATGCCTAAACCATAATTTTAATCTTGTGGCTAATTTGTTAGTCTTACAAAGGTGATCTAGTCCCCAGGCAAGAAGGGGGTTTGTTTCAGGAAAGGGTTGTTATTATCCTTGTTTCATAGTTAAACTATAAACTAAATTCCTCCTGTAGTTAGTTTGACCTACTAGTAATGAACAAGGGCAGTTTGGAGCTTAAAGGCAAGATGGGATCAGTTAGGTCAGATCTTATTCAATATCATAATTTTCTCATTGTCATAATATGCATAAGGTGGTTTCATACTCACAATAGCCAAGTTATGGAGTTAACCCAAGCATCCGTCAACAAATAAATGGATAATGAAAACGTGGTATATATGCAAAATAGAATACTATTAGCCTGAAGAAGAAAGAAATTTTTTCGTTTGTGACAATACGGATAGATGGAATAAGGGAACATTATCCTAAGTGAAATAAGCCAGGCACAGAAAAACAAATACTGCATGTCCTTACTTACAGAAGTAATCTAAAATAATCAAACTCGAAGCAGAGAGTAGAGTGGTGGTTACAAATGCTGGGGTTTGAAGAAATGGGGAGATTATGGTCAAAGGGTACAAAATCTTAAACAGAAGGAATATATTTTTTGTTCTTTTAGATATATTGGCCAACGTGGTTGTTATAGTAAATAATATTGTATTGCACATTTGAAAATTGCTAACAGAATTAACTTCAAATGGGGTCACTAAAATAATAAGGGTTTGAGTTGATGGATTTATTAATTACTTTGATTTAATTATTTTACCTTGTAGTACATTTACCCCATAAATACATACAACTATAATTTATTAATTCACAATAAATTTAAAAATAAAACAAATTCTTGTTCAATCTGTAAATAAATTAGTAATTACAAAAAACAAAAAACTCTAGGCTGAACATTTTTTTATTTTGAAAATGTTATTTTCATGAAACTAGAGGAAAAGAGTGGAACAATCCTTCAAGAATTATAATAAATTTTTCTTTGCTTTTTTGTTTCCCTTTTAAAAACATTTTAACTAACATTTTAATGAGTTTTAGAAAAATATCAGTTGAGTCAGCCCAACATGGGCTTCCAGAGTAGGGATGGAAGCATTAGCTTTGCCTCTGATGCCATTTATAAAGTAAAATAAAAAGTATTTGTGCTTGTTTAAAAGGGAAGCAGAAATAACAGTAAAAACAGAACAGGTAGTCTTCATATTTCAAAGGCAAGTTCTGCAAAAATACATATGAGTCACTGAAACTTAAATCAGCTTTTCTTGTAAAAGAATGTGAAACTACGTGAAGATTCACAGAAAAAGCAGTGTTTTACTATTACCATTACCTATCTCGTATTTTAACATTTGGGAAAATATATCTTGGGAATCATAGTCAAGATTCTTTATGTGCAAGTAACAGAAACCAGCTAGCTAGCTGACTATGAAATGGGAATTTGTTGAAAGGAAACAGGGTTTTCTCTCAGAACTCAGGGATGCAGACTGGCTGCCTAGGAGCTAGGACTGGGGACTAACTATAAAACCGTCAAGGTGACACCTCCGTCTGTTGTGTCTGCCTCCCTGACCCCACAGACAGGCTTCTGCTGCTCCCTCCATCCTGTAGAGCGGGCATCATTTGTTAGTATTACCTAATAGCTTCTGAGGCTCATCTACTCGTTTTGAAGAATCCGTATCAGCCTGATCAGACTGACTCTCAGTTCTAATTCCAAAAACCCATTTAATTGGCCTACTTTGGATCATGTATCCATCCAAAGTCCAGTTGGCTGTGAGGATATTTGTCCCATGGAAGATGCTGTTCTTAGAGAAGTAGAGTTAGGCAGTGCAGAAATCCAAACTAGCACAGCATCCAAAGATGGCACCACAGTCCAAAATGACTCCAGGTGGTGCTGGTGCTGTCGGCATGGAGGGGAAAAGTCAGGATGGCTTGGGGATAGCACTGTGTAACTACAGCAATACCTTGTTAACTCTTCCTATTTACATCAGAGACAATATAATACCTCTCTACGCTGGTAGCCCTGCAAGTCAGCCTAACTGTGTTGAAGAATAAGGGACAGTTGCCCCACAGTCATGAGAAAATTGAAATGGTTTCTAATATCATCTCATTTGCTTGTGCGTATGTAGACATGCTCTTTAATAGCTGGATTCTGCTAGGTCTTTCGTAAAAATCCTTTATATGTTTTCAGACTTTATTGAGCTAAATGAGTTCTTTGGAAGCCCATATCCATCTTACAATGCCAGCGATTTTTCTCCTCACTTTACAGGATAGAACATGGAGAATCTGAGTTAAACGTGCTGAGATTCAGAAACCCTGATGATAGAATCATGAGACTTTGTGTAACTTCTGGAAAATCTCATATATTCTGAACTAGTGTTTCCTTGCTTTAATGTGACAACTGTTTTGGGGAATAGCAAAGTGATATCAGAATGGCAGTTATTAACAATTTTTACATAAAGCATACACCCAATAGAATGAGAAAGCAGCCATGTGAAAGACGGCATTAGATAGTAAAAATCTAATGTTAAGCAAAATTGGCTGTTAGTGTTTTCCCATGTTGTCTTTGTGTGATCCTTACCTGACTCTATATTTTGTGTGCTTAGTCCTTTAGACGCCCAGAGCAAACCACCCCGCTTTATTTTTATTTATTTATTTATTTTTTTGAGATGGCATCTCACTCTGTCACCCAGGCTGGAGTGCAGTGGCACAATCTTGGCTCACCACAACCTCTGCCTCCCAGGTTCAAGCGATTCTCCTGCCTCAGCCTCCTGAGTAGGTGGGATTACAGGCACGCACCAACATGCCTGGCTACTTTTTGTATTTTTAGTAGAGACAGGGTTTCATTGTGTTGGCCAGGCTTGTCTCGAACTCCTGACCTCGAGTGATCCACTTGCCTCGGCCTCCCAAAGTGCTGGGATTACAGGCATGAGACATCACACCCAGCCAGTGCTCTTTTTTTTTTTTTTTTGAATCTGCCTAGAATGCACATGACCATTTAAAACTTTCTGACCCATACTAACATATTTCACATTCCAGGCCACAATTGAAAGCCTCAACTATCATTCCATGTATAGAGTGATCACTCCAGAATCCTTTGGACCGATGATTTCGTGTGCTTTCCTTCTGATTTAATTTATCCTTTTAGTTCCAGAAATCCCTTATATTTTAATTTTTCCTTCAGCCACTGTAGATTCCTATTAAAAGTAAAGTTCATGTCTTTTGACAGACATCTGCATTTATTTTTCTTGCATATATACTTAGGAGTGGAATCAAGGGTCATGGATTAAGCATATGTTTGGCTTTAATAGACTCTGCTAGTTTTTTCAATTTATACCCCCACCTATATATGACTTCTGGATGTTCCACATCCTTGCCAAAACTCGGTATGAAGAGTTATCTCATTGTGATTTTAATTTGCATATCTCTAATAACAAATAATGTTGAGCACCTATGCTTTTTGGCCAGTTAGATATCCTCTTTTGTGAAGTGCCCTTTCAAGTGTTTTGCTCATGTTTTTTAATTGAGTTGTCTGTCTTTTTCTCATGCGTTTGTAATAGTAGTTTATATGTAGTGGATATGAGCACTTTGTCAGATACATGTATGATAAATATCATCTACTAGAAAGTGGCTTAACTTTTAATATCTTAATTATGTTTCTAATTAAGTTCTTAAAATTACTGGAGTCTAATCTATCTATCTTTTCTTTCGTGGTTGTCCACTAACTACATCTCTCAGAGCAAGTTGTTTCTTGAAAGGTAATCTAAGCATTCCATTTCCTTGGCTGCCACAGTGCTGAAAATTCTCAATCTTTTTTTCTCTGTAATCTTGAATATATTAATTATAGTTTGTGTTTTTCTTTGAAGAGTTTCTGCCTGGCAGCTCTAACAATTCAATCAATTATAGGTTTGTTTCTAGTGTCTATTGTTTCTCTTGGTTCTCATCAAGTGCCTTTTTAATCAAGATTCCTATTTCTTTTAATGTTAGCAAAGGGTATTATATAAAAAGACATCTTCCTTTAAAGAGGTGAGCACACACAGTACAATAGATCATTGTGTTGTAGCATGGATTTTAGCTGGACAGTAATTAGGGCTGGTTTGTTTCAAAGTTGTTCTTCCTCCTAGGCCATACTCCTTATTCCTAAACCCTTGTTCTTAATCCTTAGGTGTAGAACTTCTGTGGTAAGAGTTTTGGGGTCTGAAAGAAAAGTTCATAGTTTATAAGGGCTTCTCTAACTTGAAAACTCTTAATACTCCAGACTCAGTCTCCCCAGCATAGGTGACTAGTAAACTCTCTGATCTCCATTGTAGCCTACTATCTGCTATTTCCTTCTATATATTTTTGACTCTCACCTTATATATCCATAGCTTAGAAAGCAGCCAACAATTTGAGTGGAGTATGTACATAGATTTTACAGCAACTTTCTCTGTGATTCTCTTCTCTAAGAATGTTGGCTCTCAATTCCCAGCTTTAGGCTTGAGCTCCATTCTCTTACCCCAAAGCAAACCGAAATTTTAATTTCTGAAAACGTATGTTTAAAAAGCCTTCTGGATGATTTGTAGGTGAAGTAAAATTTTAGAACTACAGGCCTAGAGTCTACACCTAGATATACTTTGTCCCCAGTCTCACGGGAACCCACCCTGGCTGTATATTAAAACCCCATATTTCCCAGTGAGTAAAGCAAGACTAGAGCACCTTGGTGAGTGCTGGGACGTATATATTAAACATGCTGTTTTATTCCACCCTTCATGGAATACACAGGAGCTTACTTCATATGATTAAGGTTCCACGCTTTTCTCCTGGTTCCTATAAAGCTTTGTTCTGAATTTATGCCCCTATGGGAGCCTGGGGCTCTACCAAACCGCTTATCCTGTATCAACTCCATTTACTTGAAAATATTAATTAGGTTGCTTCAGTAAGGACCACTCAACATTCCAGAAGCAAAATTCTCTACTTTACTGACTACAAGAGTTTCAACAGCCTAGAAACTCCTCCAGTTTTCCTTCAGATACCAACAGAATCCTGGACTAGACTTGAGTGTATCCGACCAGATTGAAAATGGATGTGATTATTGACCATCCCTGCTCGGATGCTGCTCTGTAGACAGGTCATTCTTCCCAACCAAGGCTCTCAAACTTTCTGTCTCGTCTTCTCTATTGTGATCTCAGAATACCCTGCTGCAAATTCATACATTTTTTTTTTCAGAAAGAAGCATAAAAGGAATATTGAATTTGAAGGAATGTTATCTAATCTCCTCATTTTATATATAAGAAATCTACATGCTTAGCAACTGACAGATTCAGAGGCAGAACTAAAGTCCTCATTTAGGGAAAAGGGAGTCTTTTCCACAGTCTCTGTATTCTATTACCTAGAAGGCCGCCTCTGCTTCTATGGGGGTGTCTGCTCACACGATATGCCATCTGAGGACTGAGGAACAATGAAAGTGCAGTGAAAAGATAACCAAGATTCCTGCAGCTTATGCCTTTAAAAAAAAATTAAGACAGTGAGGACACAGGATGCTAAAGTAGAATAAAAATGTAAATATGCTCTAGTTAAGTGTTTGTAAAATCTACATCTCAGGGCTACAGTGGGTGGGTTGGGTTAAATGAGGACCCCAAGGCAGTGCTCCATTTCCTGCCACCCTGCTTCAATTGCAGTGGCTCCCCATTTTCTGTTACTATTTATGTTATTATGGAATTATTTGTATCTACAGATGGTATAAAATAATAATATTAAGCTTGTGTATTGAATGCTTACCTTAAAAGTAGAATGGAATTCCCCTAATGTACCTTTCCCTTATCTTATCTCTCATCCTCTATCCTGATAAAACTCCATCCTTAATTTGGTGGTTATCATTCTCATTCATTGGCTCTACTTTATACGTACATATATAACTATATACACACACACTTGAAGACCTAAATATATACATCTATATATGCATATATCTACATATAAGGTTATCCCTCAGTATGCATGGGAATTGGTTGAATTGGTTCCAGAAACTTCCAAGGATGTCAGAATCCAAGGATGCTCAAATCCCCAATGAAAAGTGGCATAGTATTTGCATATCACCTATGCACATCCTCCCGTATTCTAAGATTTACAATATCCTCCATCTCCTTGAGCTTCTGCCTATGTTCCATCTGTCTGACATAAACATTCTTCTCCATTTTCTTCTGCCACATTTATCCTTACTCCACTTTCAAGATCCAACATTTCTCCTGCATAATGGGTGGCAAAAAAATTTTATAAAGATTCAATGTAATCATTTTCTTATCTGTAAAGGTTTCTCTTAACTGCCTTAGGGACTGTTAGACATTTCCTCCAAAGGAATGAACTTATTTATTCTCAGGTCTGTCCTCCTCTGAATACTACAATACTGGAAAGCAGAGTTTGTCTGGTTTGTTTTCCCAAGGACCAGACATATGACAAGTTTGTAATAACTGTTGGTTGAATGACTAAATGATGGGTAAAATGATAGAAAAGTGGGGGGTTAGATTCTATTCAAATAGCTATATATTCCAACATGATAAATGTGGTGCATATGCTTTAGATTACAAAGCACGCTACCCTATGCAAGTACAGATAAAGTTATTAATGGAATGGTTTATTCTAATTTCAGAGCCTTATAACTGTCCCCTTCCCAGCCCCCATCATGAACCTGTCACCTTTTAATATGTTTGGGACAGATTTATAATGACTAGATCTGTGACCATTTGTCCTGTTGCCACAAATATAATATGGGAGACACTTAGCTCTGAAAGATAAGCAATTACTTAAAACTTGCTTTCAGTGTTAGCACTTAGCCTAATTTGACCAGAAGACCTTTCAAAATGCCTTCTCAGCAAAAATGTTAAACACAACCCTACTCCAGCTGAAGCCACTTTCTACTGAAACTACATCTTCCAGATGTCTGGAATGGTAAGGAAAAAGTGAAATTCATTACCCACCTTTCACAGCTGTACTAGGTGACAAAGTGACAAATAGACCCCCAAAAAGATTGTGACACTCTTGATACAGATAAACCTTTTTAGATTGCTTTTCTGGTTGAGAGTCATCCAGAGCATTCTGCTATCATTTATTGTAAAATCAGGAGTCACTCAATAACTTCAAGGCCAAATTTGCTTCATTTATTGCTTTCATTATATCTAGTTGAATGCTACTGAGCATTTTAAGTAGTTTGGGAATTATAAGTGTTTCTACCAGAATATATTAACTGGAGATAATTTTCCCTCCCTCCCTTCCTTGTCAAATTGCAGACATCGCATAAACAATTCACTAAAATTAAAGCAATTGATTTAAATACATTGTGCATCTAAGTGTGAGTCACAGCATCCTAATGTATGAAGCTATGACTTGCTTGCAAATTAAGCTCCTTAGCTTTTTCCCTGAGTAAAACTTGAACTCCGGAAGGAGTGGCATGGTATATATTGTTGTCTGCTGTATCCTTGGCACCTGAAACAAGGCTGAAAATTACGTGCAATATTTCAAGAGGCAAGAATATCATAAAACATGCATTTGAGTGAAGAAAACAAAAGTCAGAGAATTTAAGTAATGTGTACAGGGTCAAGCCCTGAGATTTGTTTTATTAAGCCAAAACCTGCACACCTGCCAATCCTTCAATCCTTTGGGTTCCCTTTCATGGCTCCTTGAGGACATAGATTCTATTCTAGAGTAATCATCTGGGAGTGCAGTTTTTTTTTTTCTTGGAGATGGGATCTGGCTCTGTTGCCCGGGCTGGAGTGAAGTGGCATATTCACGGCTCACTGCAGGCTCAACCTCCTGGACTCAAGCTATGTCTCCCACCTCAGTCTCCTAAGTAGCTGGAACCACAGGAATATGCATGCCATCATGCCTGGAAAATTAAAAAAAAAAATTTGTAGAGACAGGATATCACTATGTTGCCCAGGCTGGTCTGGAACTTCTGGGCTCAAGTGATCTCCTGCCTCAGCCTCCCAAAGTGGTGGGATTACAGACATGAGCCACTGCACCCAGCCTGGGAGTTGTATTTTAAAGCAACATCTTTTTGTACTTCCAGGTTATTCCTCATTGCAAAGACAGTGAGCAGTTACAAGCATTTACCTAATGTAAAGTGCCAACAAGTTGGCATTAGTGTTCTAGTTATTCAAAATAGCCAGACAGCTATGACTCCCAGAAAAGACAAGAATCAACTCGTTCATATTATATCACTCCTGTTTACCATAGCATAATGCTGGGATTTTCTCCTAGGTATGTCCCATCTTCACTAATTCTTATAAATGCCTGTTTTTTTGTTCTTCTCTAATAATTCTTATCACACTCATGCATTCTGCTTTGTCTTAACTGAAAACCATACACTGTTAAATCTTTGGGGCTTAATAGGCAAAATTCAAATTATAGAATCACAGAATTTTCTATTTGGAAAGGAAGGGAAAACTATACATCTATATCTAGTCCAACCCTTTAATTTTACTTGCTTAGAACTGAGGCTTGAGGAGGCAAAGAGAGCTATGCAAGGCTAACGGTTGTATTTTAGAGTGTATTTAACTGTGTATTACAAGTTAACAAGTGCTATGGTGGGAAGTGGTAGTATTTAATAGAGAGGAAGGACTCATTGAGAAGACAGGATGAGAAAGACTTTAAAATGAGGAAGTTATATTAGAGGTGATTGGGGTAAAGCAATGCAGGCAGAGTTAACAGAGCAAAGACCCTCAGCACCAGCATGCCTGGTACCTTTTAGGAACAGCAAGGAGAATTGTAGGTCTAAGCAGAGTCAGCAGGACTAAGAGCTGTTGCAGAGGAGGTCAGAGAGATGAGCATGGGGTCATGAGGAAGATCATCTAGAGCATAAGTACTAAAGTAGTTAGAAAAGGAGCACAAAATATATTCTAAGAAACTGCAAGGTGAAGAAGGACTAGGCAGATCAATAAAACCAAAAAGTTATTTCTTTTAATAGATTAATTAGTAGTAACCAAACCTCTGATAAAACTTATTGAGGAAAAAAGAAAAAAGTTACAAATATATAATATTATAAATGAAACATGAGAGAGAACTATGGGTAAAGTGGACATATAAACTAAAATATGAAAATATTACGAACAATTTTTAACTAATAAATATCAAACCACGGACAAAATGAATGAATTCTCAGAAAACATGTCTCTCCAAAGTTGGCACAATAAGAAATAGAAAATCTAAATAATTTTATAAATATTAAAGTAATTCAAATAATGGTATGGTTGTTCAAAATAAATACCATGCCCCAATGGTTTTATAAGTGTTTTCAACTGACAGTTATAGGTTTAGATCATTCCCTTCTGGAAACAAAAAAAAGGAGGAAATTCTTTCTATCTCTTTTGTCATTTTGTCATAACCTTAAGTCCAAGCCAGAGAATGTAGTTTGAGAAAAGGAAATTATCAGCCCATGTAACTCTTGGTTGTAGAGATAAAATTCCTAAAAATATAGCAAATCAAATCAAACAATGTATACAAAATATAATAGCCAACCCCAAATTAGTTATGACTCAGAATGCAAGACCAGGTTCAGTACTTTTCATGCATCTGTGACTTTTCCTTCCGCTTTCAATCATGAAAATCTCTAGTCTACACATGACCATTCACCAAATGACCCAATCTAATTCCCCAGCCCCCTTTTCTACTACTTCAAGGTAAAAGCTAACATTTATCTGGAGTCTTATAATATCAAAGTGCATGTATTACTTGACTTATTACTCTTAAAACCATGAGGCTGAAATTTCCCATTATTCCCAGTTGCCAAATGTGAAAGGTTAGTAATTCGCCAAATGCCACGACTCTCGGTAAGTGACATGGCCAGGAGGGAAACTCAGGCCATCTCATGCCAAATGCTCTGCTATTTCCATTATCACATGGTGCTTCCTGGCAGCCTGCAGGGCTGCAGTCACGCTCCTCCATATCCCCTTACAAATATTCTTACAGATGCACTCCCTAGTAAAGCAAATGCTATCTTAAGCCTCCTTTGAAATCATTCTCACAATCAATTATTTCCATGAAAAAAATGTTCTCATCCCCAGATCTCAGGTGGATTGAGGACTTCTTTATGTAGGTCCTTCCTCACTGGAGGAACCACTTCCTATTGAATATCGACAGCTCTGTGTTCACATTGCGTTCCAGGAATATAGGACACATTATGTAAGGTTACTTGGGACTTAACTCCATTCCTCTTGGAGTGTTCAAGTTCAAATTTTGTAGTTCTTTATTTCCCACCGAAAATAAATGTATTGTACAGCTTTGACCATTGCAGGTGCATAATAAATTTTTGTGGAAGAAACCATTACTTCATAGGCTTTCGGTTTCTCATTAAAATAGTTTGGAAGTTTTCATTTTTTATGAAATAATTTAGACATGCAAAATGTATAAAAGGATATAGTGCATATCCTTCACTATGCTATTTAGCTTAGAAAATAAACATTACTGGCCGTGCGCAGTGGCTCATGCCTGTAATCCCAGCACTTTGGGAGGCCGAGGCGGGTGGATCACCTGAGGTTTGGAGTTTGTGACCAGCCTGGCCAACATGGTGAAACCCCGTCTCTACTAAAAACACATAAAAATTAGCCGGCCGTGGTGGTGGGTGCCTGTAATCCCAGTTACTCTGGAGGCTGAGACAGGAGAATCACTTGAATCTGGGAGGCCGAGGTTGCAGTGAGCTAAGATAGCGCCACCGCACTCCAGCCTGGGTGACAGAGCAATACTCCGCCTCAAATAAATAAATAAAATAAACATTACCAACCGAAGTTATTGTACATCCCTACCCATGCACTCACTCATCATTCTGAATTTGATGTCTCTCATTTTCATCCATTTTATTTTTTCTGTTTATGAATGAATCCCTACATATTCATACAAATACACTCCCTAGTTAAAAGCAAATTCACAAGGAAGCAGAAAAGTGGGGGATACATTTTACTGACTCTTTTAGATCTGCAGTTAGATTTCCTTCAGGGCTTACTGGACTAATATTCAAGTGAAGCATCAGGCTAATGTTTATTTTTAGTCTAGGAAAACATATATGGTCAGTATCTCAGTTCCCAAGAGGAAAAACAGGAAAATGTCTAGGGCAACAGCTGTTTCATTGAGCCTGAGAAGGTTTACTTAGACTTCATTGCTTCTGTTTCTCACTAATGTATTTTTAGCCAGAAATGAAGTATTCTATTGTAATTTCTTCCTCTCTGAGAAATTAGACATGCTATATATAATAAAACTTAAAAACATTTTTTCTTTTTCAATTTCAGGATACTTTTTAAAGACATGGGGATTTATTTCGTGGAATTTAAAACACTCTTTACAAAATTAATTATAGTAATATTAAGAATTTGTGATATATAGAATATAATGTAATTTGAGACATAATTTATCTAATCTAATATATATTATTTTATTATATATTTTATTGTAATGTATAAGATAATACATATGAATTTATATAATTTCTATAACAATGAGAATTCTAGATTTCAGTGTTTTATTTATACAATTACTTTTATGTGTTCCTTTTTAATTTAAAATATTTAAGTTCATTTTAAGGAAATATTTAAAAAATAATAACAAAATGAGTATTCATGAACTAACTGCTGAGCTTAAGAAATAATTGTTACTAATATAATATATCAATCTGTGAGTTTCTATATACTATGTCTTTCTCCCCTTATTTCTTGAATTTTTTATGAATATGTTTTTATTTGTATAGTTTAATAACATTTGTATAAACTTCAAAATACTATATTGTGAAGTTTTGTTAGTTTGGGGTTTTACAGAAATGTTATACTGGCTAATTACAGTGGCTCACACTTGTAATCCCAACACTTTGGGAGGCCAAGGTGGGAGGATCACTTGATGCCAGGAGTTGAAAATCACACTGGGCAAAAAAGCAAGACCCTGTCTCTACAAAAATAAAAAACAAACAAAAAAATAACTGGACATGGTGGTATGCGCTTGTAGTCTCAGCTACTCAGAAGCTGGAGGCTGGAGGATGGCTTGAGCCCAGAAATTCTAGGATGCCATCAGCTGTGCTGGTACCACTGTACTCCAGCCTAGGCAACAGAGCAAGACCTGATCTGAAAAAAAATAAAAAATAAAAGTTATACTATAGGATGTCATCTACAACTTCCTTTTGTCACTAAATGTTAAGTATCATAATTCAATTTTTATTGCCCTATAATATTTTATTTTGTTTATATAATAACTCATTGCTTTATTTTTTGCACTTTTTGATACAATTGTAATTTTTACACTACAATTAATATTTCTATGAAAATTTGTATAGATGTCTTCAGGTCCACATTTGTAAAAGTTTCCCATGAGTATATAATAGAGACAGGTTACTGGCCTATAAAGTATGAAACTATTTTAATTTACCATATAATGTATTCAAAAATAGTTACACCGTTTCATAACCTCAGTAGAAATGTGTAAGGGTGTTTATCCACACCCTCAGTAGCACTTGCTATTATTAAATTTTTTCTTGGCACTCTAATGAGTGTACACTAGTAGGATAGTATGGTCTAAATTTATAGTTTCTTTATTGTTAAAGAGGTAAGGCATAACTTCATTTATTATGGACAATTCACATTTCCTTTTCTGTGAAATGTATGTTCACATCATTTGACTCTTTCTACTGGGTTGCTTGTTGTCTTTTCTTAATGATGTTTAAGAGTTCATTACACATTTTTGGTTCAATGCGTTAGTTAGTTTTAGGTGTTACAGTGGCTTCTCCCAATTTGTGAACTGCCTCTTTATAGTGTCCTTTGATGAATGGAAGTTCTTAATTTTAATATAATCACATTTATCAAATTTTGACTTAATGCCCCCAAGTCATAAATATTCTCCTGTATTTTCTTCTAAGAGCTTTGAAGTTTCCTTTTCATTTCTAAATATTTATTACATCCATACATGCATACATTCATTACTGTCTATGATGTAAGAATGTCACTACATATTTTCTATATAATTAACCAATGTTCCTAGCAGAATTTATTAAATTTATATTTTTTTCTCATTGCTCTCTCGTGCTACCTCAGTCATTCATCAACTTTACATATTTACTGGCCCTGTAGCCCCTCTCCTACTATGCTGACCTCTCCTAATAGATCTCCCAGTCAGGTTCCTATTAGGTAATTTGTTTCTTAAATAAGGTTGGTGTTTCCTATGTTTCTGCTTAGGGATTTCTGTTTATTTGGTTGAACCATATAAAATTGCCAGTATGTGACTGTTTCTGATTCACAGAAATAACAATTTCATCTGGTTCAAACTGTAATAGAATCCCTGCAACAGTCTATTCTAATATATTTAGATCTAATATCAGTATTGATCCACAAATATACAGTTCTTCCCTAATATTGCTTCTTGGCTTTAAACCTAAATTTTCATTTTATTGCTGTAGGGTACACACAGGTGCCATGCTGGCACATCATATACAATATGTTCAGGCTTTAACCCATTTTTTAAACTTCTTCAGGGTTAGCCAATATACTTACTTATTTTCTTTTAAATACCCTCAGACTGATCTGTACCAAGAAATTACTAGATCTTTTAAGTTGAAAATCAACTAGCTTTAGAATTATTCCTTAGCCTTTTGAAAATAAATTTTTGCCAAATCCAATTGATTCTTTTTTATTTCCAATTCACCCATTATTTTGTTCTTCTTGAGAATGTTTCAGCTCAATCCCATTCTCTCTTATAATTATTACTATATCTTAATACCTTATTTTAATGGACTACTCAAAAAGATTGGAGAGATAGAGAAGCCAAGTAAGTGGAGATCAAAATATCAGTCACTACAAAGAGTTTTCTCTTAATTTGGCCGAATAAATTCTTACCAGACTGATCCTACCACAGAGAAGAACCACAAACTCTAGAAGCAAAATATTTTTTAAAAGCTTTCTCATTGTTCAATTCCCACCTATGAGTGAGAACATGCGGTGTTTGGTTTTTTGTCCTTGCGATAGTTTGCTGAGAATGATGGTTTCCAGCTTCATCCATGTCCCTACAAAGGACACAGGAAGGGGACCATCACACACTGGGGACTGTTGTGGGGTGCGGGGAGGAGGGAGGGATAGCATTAGGAGATATACCTAATGTTAAATGACGAGTTAATGGGTGCAGCACACCACCATGGCACATGTATACATATGTAACTAACCTGCACGTTGTGCACATGTACCCTAAAACTTAAAGCATAATAAAAGAAAAAAAGAAAAAAAAAGCTTTCTGAATGCACGAGGGAGTGCACAAAAGTAGGTAAATCCCAGAAGAGAGCCAATATGTGAAAGACATGAGATGCATTTCCCACTGTATGGCTTTATTATTAACCTGAAGGCAGGCTACAATCAATTACATGTGGAGTAAAAAAATGTTTCTAAAAGAGCAATAGTCTTTCTGGCCTGAAAAACCAGAGGATAAAGCTGAGATCCAACAACAGCGACTAATAAGTGAGTTACGGATATAAGTAAGGAGCAAGCTGGAGAGAGGGAGCCTCAAACTTGGTGTATCAACTCCAGAAGAATTTGTGGGAGAATTTCACATACATGGAGCTCTTTCTTTATGTCTGTGGGAACAGACATGGAGAAAACTCAAAGCAGCTCAGCTCAGGATGAAAGAACTGAACTGACACTGGAACTGTTACTTAACTCAATGGCACATAATTTGCATTTCAATTCAACAAAGTGAGTTCCCTGCTAAAACAAAACAAAACACTCTTGAAGATTATCCAAAATTATTTGAAATAATAAGTCCTATGAAAATGAGAGCCATTCTCAAGGGGAAAGAGAATTAACAGAAACAACTACAAGTGATTCAGATGCTGGAATTAGCATTTAAGCATTTTATGGCAGCTATTAAAATTATATTAAATGAGCTAATATGAAATACACTGTCTGGGTGTGGTGGCTCACACCTATAATTCTAGCACTTTGGGAGGCCGAGGCAGGCAGATCACCTGAGGTCAGGAGTTCTAGACCAGCCTGGCCAACATGGCGAAACCCCATCTCTACTAAAAATACAAAAATTAGCCGGGTGTGGTGGCACATGCCTCTAATCCCAGCTACTCAGGAGGCTGAGGCAAAAGAATGGCTTAAACCTGGGAGGCAGAGGTTGCAGTGAGCTGAGATCACACCACTGCACTGTAGCCTGGGTGACAGAGCAAGACTCCATCTCAAAAAAAAAAAAAAAAAAAAAAAAAAAAAAAAAAAAAAAAAAAAAAAAGAAAGAAAAAATGCTTATACTGAAAAAAGAGACAAATTTTAGTGCAGAAAAAAACTATAAAAATAATCGAATGGAAATCCTAGAACAGAAGAATAATACAGTAGTCATTAAAACTTAGAATAAGCTTATTAGTAGAATGAAGTCAAAAGAAGAAAGATACAAGTGAACCTGAAGTTGAGGTAATAGAAACGATCAAATCTAAAGATGACAGAGATAAAATATTGCAAAAAAAAGTTAACATATTCTCTCAGATCTGTGGGGCAATATCAAGTCTAACATACATATACAATTGCAGTTATTGAAGGAGAGAAGAGAGAATGATGAAGGAATTATTTTAAAATATTAAGGCCAAAAAAGTCCCATATATGGTGAAAGTAATAAATCTACAGGTTCAAGAAGTTCAGTAAACACCAAGCAAGAAAATGTTTAAAAAAAAAAAAAAGCATGCTTAGTTAAGTTATATTTAAATTGCCGAAAACTAAAAATAAAGAGGGATCTTGGAAAGAGCCTGAGAAAAGTGACACAGATACAGAAAACAACTTTTTAAATGAGTGCTGATTTTGCAAAAAACTACAATATTGAAATATTGCGGAATATATCTTTAAGTGTCGAAGGAACAAGTCTGTCAACTCAAAATTCTACATCAAGCAAAAATATTTTTCACTATAAAGATAAAATGAAAACATTTTTAGCTAAATCTAAATAAAATTTTCTTCAGCAGACATACACTACAAATATACCTAAGCAAGTTATTTGCACTGAAGGAAAATGATACAAAAAGGATACTTAGGTATTCAGAAAGAGTAAATACCACCAAAAATTGTAAAATTATGATTAAGTATAAAAGACTGTATTTTATTTTCAATTTATTTAAAGGGCATGACTTTCTAAAAGGCAAAAATTAGAATATTGTCATGTGGGATTATACGGTATGCACCTTAATACATGTGACAAAGATAGCATAAAGTATATGGTGCTACACGGGCTTATGATCTTGTAAGATTTCCACATTTGTTGTAGCATAATATAATATTAAGTCCAAATGGTCTCTGTAAAGCAAAGAATTAAACATCAAAAAGTAATCTAAAGGAGCATGACTAAACAGCAAATTGGTTAAAGTAGAATTCTAAAAATGCTCAAATAATTTAAGAGGGAAAATCAAAAAAGAGAGAATCAAGAAATAGAGGGAGAAGCAGAACACAATAAAATAGCAGTAGATCTATATCCAATCGTGTCAGAAATGGCAATCATTGTTTTAGTCAAACACTTCAATTAGAAGACAGGAATTGTCAGAACTATGTGCTGCCTATAAAAATACCCTTTAAAGATAAACACACACAAGTTAAAAGTAAATGGATGGCAAAATATGTAGCATGCAAACAGCTTAAGAAAGCTGAAATGGCCATGTACATTTCAGAGAAAACAGGCCTATGGGACAAAAAGTATTTTCAAATATAAAGAGGGACACTTCATAATTACAAAAAAAATTAAATTTTTATTTTTTTTAATTTTTTTGAGATGGAGTCTTGCTCTGTCACCCAGGCTGGAGTGCAGTGGCGCAGTCTCGACTCACTCAACGTCCGCCTCCCGGGTTCGAGCAATTCTCCTTCCTCAGCCTCCCGAGTAGCTGGGATTACAGATGCTCACCACCATATCTGGTTAATGTTTTTATTTTTAGTAAAGACGGGGTTTCATCATGTTGGCCAGGCTGGTCTCAAACTCCTGACCTCAGGTGATCCACCCACTTCAGCCTCCCAAAGTGCTGGGATTACAGGCATGAGCCACTGCACTCTGCCTAAAAAAGTCAATTTTTTAGGAATATATAATAATCATAAATATATATGAACCTATGTATTAGGTTTTCTTTTTTTATTACCTTATGTCAGTTTGACAAGTGGTGTTCTTCAAGGAATGTGTTAATTTTTTGTAGATTTTCAAAATAATTTGAATGAACCTATGTATTAGGTTCATACATATTTATGCTCCAAAAATATGAAGCAAAAATTGACAGAATTCTATGGAGAAATAGATGATATCACAAAAGACTTTAATTCCCCTATCTTGGCAATGGATAGAACAAATAGAAAAAAATTAGGTAAAATATTAGTAATCTGGATAATGCTATCAACTACTGTATCCTTGGTATTTCTAGAACATTGAACAACAATTACAAAATATATCTATAAACTGAGCATGATATGTTCACCGACATAGACCATATGGTGAACCATAAAACACGCCTCATCAATTTAGAATAACTGACATCACCCCATCTCACATAATCTCTTAGCAAGATGGAGTTATATTAGAAATATATATTAAGATATTCAGGAGAAACAATATTTTTAAGTTGAATGATAAATGATATGTATCATTCAACTTAAAAAATAAGTCATAGAAAAAAATTAGAAAGGAAATAAGAAAATATTTCTAACTGGATAATAGTGAAAATACATTTTATTATTTGTGGGATGCAGCTAGCTAGCTACAAGGAAATGTATAGCTTTATTTACCTTTAAGACAATATTATGAAGAACTTCATGCCAATAATTTTAAAAATCTAGAAAAAATTAACACATTCCTTGAAGAATACCACTTGTCAAACTGACATAAGTTAAAAAAAGAAGAAAACCTAAAATATCTCTGTATGTGTTAAAAAATTGAACTCATCAAAACCTTTATATAAATAAAATTCTAGACTGAGAAGTTTTCAAAAGTAAATTCTATCTAAGATTTCAGAGAGAACTTAATTTCATTTAAAACACATAGGCAGAGGGAATGCCTTCCAAATCGTTTTATGAAATTAGCATAATACCGACACCAAAATCTGACAGACATTACAGATACCCACTAAAATATCTCTCCTAAACATAGATGCGTGTAGTTTAGCATGTAAATATTATATTTCATGACCAAGTAGAGTTTCTCAACACTGCAACAATGACATCAGTTTAAGCTACCATATCAAAAGCACAAAAAATAAAAACCATATGATTATGTCAATCAGTGCAGAAAAACCATATGACAAAATTCAACACTCAATTTTGATAAAAACTCTCAGCAGACAAGAAATACAAGGAACCTCCTCCATCTGCAATAATAGCTATTAAAAATCTACAGCCAGCATCATGATTAATGATGAAATAGTGAATGTTCCTCCTAAATTTGGGAACAAAGCAAAGATCCACACTCCCACTATCTCTATTTAGCATTGTAATGGAAATCTAGCCAGTAATAAAACCCAAATAAATAAATAAATAATGTAAATATCAGAAAGGAAGAACTATATTTGTCTTTAGATGCCGATGACTTTTGTATATGTATCAAATCCTAAGGTATCTATAAACGACTTCAGAAACTAATAAATGAATTTACTATAGATAATGTACAGAAATCATTTACACATTTGTATACTAGGAACAAATAATACAATTAATTACTATATAATAGCATCAGAATATTAAAATTCTTAAGATTACGTCTCACTGAGAACACACAAAATTTCTAACCTGAGAACTGAAACAAACTTGTAGGAGAAATTCAAAAAGACCCAAATAAATGCAGAGAAAAACCATTAGAAGACTTGATATTGTTAAGATGTCATTTCTTTCCAAACTGATCCACAGGGTAAACACGATCAAAATCATTTTTTCAGCAGGTGATTTTTTTTTTTTTTTGGTAAAAGTAGACGTAGAAATTCTAAAACTTACATAGAAAGGCAGAGAACATAGATATTCAAAACAATACCTCGAAAAAGAACAAATGTTAACATTTGCACAGCCTGATTGTAAACTTTAAGTTATAATAATCAAGGGAGTGAGATACAGACAGAAGTATTGACAGATTTATCAATGAAACAGAGAGACCAGAGAAAGACACACACATAGTTATTTGATTTTTCAATAAAGTTGCCAGTGGAATCCAAAGATGAAAGGAAAGTATTTTTAGCAAGTGATGCTGAAATAATTGAATATCTATGTGGGGAAAAAAATGAACATTAACCTATTACTTTCACTGCATATAAAGGTAAGTAGAGATAGAACATTGACCTGAATGTAAAATCTAAAACTATAACGATTTTAGAAGAAAACGGAGAAGGATATCTTTATGACTTGAGGGTAGACAAATATTTCTCAGATCACAATTAGAAATAATCAAAGGAGAAACATCAAAAACTAGGTTTTATCCAATGAAAACTAATCTTATCAAAAACACCATTAAGAAAATTAACAGGCAAGGCATAAGCATGGAGAAAATAGTCACAGCATGTATCTGACAATGTATTGGTGTCCAGGAGATATAAAGAACACCTAAAACTCAGTCATAAACTTGCAAGTAACCCCATAAAATATGGGACAAAGATTGCACAGACATTCACAAAATGACATACAAATGGCTAAGAAACTCATTAAAAAGTTCTTACCATCATAGTCATCAAATACACTCAAATTAAAACCACAGGGAAATGATACTACATAGTCAACAGAATGGCTAAAAGTACAAAGACTGACAATATTGATTGCTTTTGAGGGTGTAGACTGACTGAAATTCTCATTTTTCTGTGTGGGAATATGACATGGTGTAACTTGTTTATATAGTGATCTGGTAATTTCTTATCTAACTAAACATATACCTACTCTGTCTACTCATCACTTGCTATCCTATGTTGTTGCCCAAAAGAAATGAATATGTAGGTTCACCAAAAGACTTGCACAAGATTGTTTGTAGTTTATTCATAATGGCCCTGATTTGGAAGTGTGCACCAATAGGAAAATGAATAAACTCTGGTGTATTCATACAATGATATACACTTCATCCGTAACAATACAATGAACTACTGACATACGATCAAATAGGTGAGTCTCAAAACTATTATGCTTAGTGAAAGAAACTTTATACACAAGAGTCCATCCTGTGGGTATGGTACCATTTACATAAAGTTCTAGAACAGGCAAAAGGAATCTCTGATGGGAAAAATCAAGAAAGAAGTTGCTTCTGGGGTATGGGGTAAGGATTTTTGGGAAGTGGAATTAGATAACTTTTTGGGGCGATGGTAATGTTCTACAACTTGAGAGGAGTTTGAGTTGCTTTAGTGTATGCATTTGTCAAAATTCTACTATAAAGACACATGCACATGTATGTTTATTGCAGCACTGCTCACAATAGCAAAGACTTGAAACCAACCCAAATGTCCATCAGTCACAGACTGGATAAAAAAAAATGTGGCACACTTACACCATGGAATACTATGCAGCCATAAAAAGGATGAGTTCATATCCTTTGCAGGCACATGGATGAAGCTGGAAACCATCATTCTCAGCAAACTAACACAAGAACAGAAAACCAAACACTGCATGTTCTCACTCCTAAATGGGAACTGAACAATGAGAACACCTGGACACAGGGAGAGGAACATCACACACCGTTGCCTGTCAGGGGGTGGGGGGCAAGGGGAGGGAGAGCATTAGAAGAAATATCTAATGTAGATGACGGGTTGATGGGTGTAGCAAACCACCATGGCACGTGTATACCTATGTAACAAACCTGCACGTTCTGCACATGTACCCCAAAACTTAAAGAATAATAATAATAATAATAGAATTGCTTATTATTTGGTCAGAAACTTAACTTTCCTCAGTCTATCTAAAATTAATTATTTGCCTAATGAATAAATACAAAATTTTTAGGGGTCATCCTCAATTCACTTAGAGGAACAAAGTATTCTTAAGCACTAATGACTTGTAATTTTAATTACTTGGTAAATGTCCTTAGCCAAGATCGAATACTCTGCTCTGTGTTGTTGATGTCAAATTTTATTTTTTTCTGAAATGATTCTGACTTTAAATAAATTTAGACTGACTTTCTTTAAAAAAAAAAAAACTCAACATATATATACTTAACTTTTGTGAATTTCATGGAATATTTACTTTAATCTCAAAACAAAAATTAACTCCAATGATATACATGCTGAATTATAGGGGAAAGTGAAGCATTATTTTCTTTTTTGAGGCGTTACATTAAAATGCCTCAAACAAAAATGGCTCAATGGATGGATAGAGATGGATAAATGGACAGATACATGTTAAGACATGTGTAGTAAAATATTAATGGTATATGGGTATTCATTACAAAAAATTCAGCTTTGATGTATATTTGGAATTCCTCATAAGAGGATGTTGGGAAAAAATGAAGTATAAATAAAATTAGAAATGAGATACCTAAAATAGAAAATTAAAAGTTAAATCAGCTGATACAAATGTTGAAGAACAAGACTTCAGCATGTTAGCCAAATGGTATTGCTAATAGTAAATCCATATGTAGACACTATTCAATCCATCAAACTTCTCAGGACTTCTCAGTAGCGTCTTCTTATGACAGAGTTTAGTATTGGGCTGAAAAGAAGAAGTGGGTGCTAATTTACATATTTTCTATTTTTTAATCTAAATTCAGATACTTCTCATCCTCTGGAGAGGATGCTGTGAGGTGGCAGAAAAGGGCCAAGAGATTGTTCAAACTAACTTTCATCAAAGAAAATAGCAGGAGTGATGAATACGTTTCCACAGAAATACTGAAGGCTTCAGGTTATTAAAGGAGAGTTTTGTTTTAAGGAAACCAAAGCCATCACTGGCATTTTTTCTCTGTTTCAGAGACTAATGGGTTCTATCTGGGCTCACCCACAATACACCCACTCTGAATAATGTCCATTTTTTCGACTCTGTATACATTTCTTCAGTTTGTGTGCTTCGTTCACACAGCTGAATATATGTACACACACCTGCTGGGCACACAATCTTAAGGAACCTATAATAATGGCCATCATAAGGTTTTGTGGATCTCAGGTTTAAAAACTATGCTTTGAATAAAGAGCTTCACGCTGCATTCCTGAGAGGCTTATGTCCATTTGAAATTAACCACTGATTTTGAATAGAGAATAGGAAATATTGATTCATAATTCATAGACAATTAGGCAAAATGGGATTTCAATTCAGATATTCAGTGAATGTTGTATAGATTTGGAAGCCATAAGAGTAAATTCCTGGCTGGGCACAGTGGCTCACGCCTGTAATCCCAGCACTTTGGGAGGCCGAGGCAGGTGGATCATGAGGTCAGGAGATCAAGACCATCCTGGCTAACACAGTGAAACCCTGTCTCTACTAAAAATACAAAAAATTAGCCAGGCATGGTGGCAGGCACCGGTAGTCTCAGCTACTCAGGAGGCTGAGGCAGGAGAATGGCGTGAACCCGGGAGGCAGAGCTTGCAGTGAGCTGAGATCGCGCCACTGCACTACAGCCTGAGTGATGGAGTGAGACTCTGTCTCAATAACAACAACAACAAAAGAGTAAATTTCTGATAAGGAGTAATTATACCAAAACTGAGCCCGAGGAAGCTTATCATTAGGTGGTAGAAGGTGTAAAAGGATTCAAGAGCAAGAAGAACCAAAGAGGAGAATGTCAAACTGGAAAAGACAGGAGATATTTAGAATTGAAAGTCAAGAGAGATCAACTAAAAAGGGTAAAACAACATTGCTGGATCAGGTGATCAGTGGGTCCTTGGTTTCTTCCAGTTTGTGCTGCTGGCATGGAAAATACCAAAGGACAGAGAGTACAACAGATGACTGGTAGACAGGAAATGAAGAGCCAGATGTTGATTTCCTGGAGATTTTGCTCAAGAAGCAAGTTAAGCTAATTCCCCAAATGCCCAAATCTATCTCCCAACAGTCCTTTATGAATGTTGAAGGAACACAACTTGTGAAGGAACACAACTTTTACAAGGAACATAACCTCCTGGCACTGTGAAGAAACTTTCTATTTAATAATGTTGCAGCAAAGGCACCTTATTGTGTGCCACCTACCCAAAGCAATCCTTTTGTGAATGGAAGTTTCAGGGGTTCCATGTGATCCTTTTGGGAATGGAAATTTCAGGAGTTCCATGTGACTCATTAGATGGCACATGCTCCTGGAATATGGGAGATGCGTCCCCTACTGTTTCAGCAAGTTGTGTTCAAAGGAAAAGCAGCCCACACCTAATCTCTATTTGCCATAGCTGCCAAAACATTTTACAATCAATAAAGGAGGCATTCATCTGAATACGTGGATCCCTTCTTGGAAAATGACATCCCAGCACAGCCTGCCAAAAGAGCTGCAGAGACACTAAGTCACACCAAGGAAGGAAGAATGAAGAAGAGAAGGGGCATCCTTCCTGTGTGAAGGCAGGAGGTTGCAGCAGTCAAGGGGTTAACCTGAATTTGTGTGGGGGTTTTAATCAGTACAATCATGCCTAAGCAAAGAAAGTGTAGACTTTCTGCCCAACACATACATATATATGCTTTAGGGGAAGTGGAGGATGGCTATGTTAATAAAAAGCAAAAATGATGTATCCAAAGATGAATTCTGAAGCACAAGATACATGAAAATGGAATTCAACAAACCTTTATTGAAAGGTTATTATACACAATCCTTGTGGGCCACGAGGGAGACTTGGTCTCTACCTTCTAGTCATCATTTAATCATGATGTTGGAGTCCCAGCATGGGTCTCACCCTCTTCAGTTAAGGACTGGTTTAGTTTATTGGGTAGATAATACCTGACACAGGAAATAGATGCTGAGACCAAGTTAGGAAGGCAAAGGTTTTGTGGGGGAGACACACCAAAGAAAGAAAAGGAACAGCAACAGGGAAGCCACCGGGCTGTGATGCAGGCTGACAAAGTCTCTGCCAGCCCAAGGGTTTGCTCTGCAGGAAAGCTGTCCCCCGTTAGAGCTGAGTTGTTTTGGGCTGCAGTGAGGCCCTTGCTCATTTTCTGGAGGCAGCTCTGAGCATGAGTCAGGTGGATCCTGAAGGAGCAAAAAACTTGGGGTTGTCAGCCAACCAGTCCTGTGAGCACAGCAGTCCTGAGGGGTTCTGAAAGGCACTCCTCTGTGTCTGCATAACGTCAGGACACAAAGAAGTGTCATCTGTCTCAGCTCCCACAGAGCCTGATGAGAGAGAGACGAGGCTGCAATAGGGCTGTTTACTTCAGAGACAAAAGGAGACTAGGGCTGGTCTCCAGGAGTCATAAATAAACATGAACTAGAAGGCTCTGGAAGACTCTCAGATAAAACACTGGTTCACCACCACTGAGAAGGTGGGCGTGCCTAAGGATGATCTGAGGGTGCCCCGGGAGTTTGAGGAGGAAGGGACAGACTAACTCTTCACCCTGAGTGTCCCTGGGCTTTGTAGATTCAGGGAAATGGATTCTAGGAACTAGAGACTTACGGTTCAAAATGTGTAGGCGTCACTCTTGTCCACTTGTGTGAGCAATGTGGTTGGTGCATCTTCTCTGGAGAGGTTATAACTCTAATGATACCCCTGGGATATGCAGAGTTCAGATAACTCTTGAGGGGGTCAAGGACACCAGCCCACAGAGTTTCCACAGAGCCAAAAAGAGTTTCCCTTCTCCTCAAGTAAGATTTCCAGGGATCCTTACTGCTAGCAAAACTTAGGGGCTGCCTAGATTAAATCAGTTGTGTAAGCTCAAAGAAGCAACTTTCCTTGTAAAACGCATTATCTAGGTGTATAGAACGCCTAACAATTATTTGCCTTTTGATGTTTCTTAGGTTGAAACAAATTCTTGTGTAGTATCATAGTTATTAGCAAAGTGATATCTTGATCTTTAACATTCAACCATATTTAAGAAGACTGTAATAGTTACTTTGATATGTAATATTTAGAGATAAGACTGAAAACCAGAAAAAGGAGTATTTTGGGTTGAAATAGCTAAAATATAATAGTTATATCGTATTACCGTTTTTCTTCCACTATTGTTAGTCTCTTTTTCTTTATATATATTTTCAAAATCATTAAGGAAGAGAATGGGCATTAGATGTTGTGCTGTTATTTTGATTTCAGAAAATGATTCTTGAAAAATCACCTAGGTTCCCATGGCCAGGAGACTCTCTAAAAGGTAAATATTTTTCTACATCACACCTATCAAGACAGTCTCATATCCTGATGTGATGAAACCCTGTTCTCAGAAACAACTTTTACTTTAGGTCACAGCAAAGTCTCCTCCTTCCTCCTACTTCTGTATCTTCCCTCCTCTTCTAGCGTTTTCATCCTTCTCATCCTCTTTCTTGTGACTTTTCTTCCCTACTTCTTCTCTGTTTCCTTCATTGCCATTGAGTGCTTTCAATATACATCACATAAGATGTCTAACCATGAAGAACTTGGAATGTCATAATAGTATCCCCATTTCAGAGATGAAGAAACTGAGGCTCAAAAATTCAAAGAGATATGCCTGTAGCTCTTTCCATCACACATCATCACCCTGTTTTATTTTCCTTTCTTCTTATTTATCTCCATTTATAAAGTGAGCTACTTAGTATTGAGTACATTTTTAAATCTTACTCTGGCAACTTGTTTAAATGTTTTCCTGACAAATTTTTTTAACCTGGTAATGGACATTAGTGATGTGACTGGTGAGTAATTTTTAAAAAATCAAAATTAAAGACAATTAAAAAACTAGTACAATGCATATTGCTACATGAAACAAGTCCGAAAAGACAATATATCGTAAGATTCCAATGTTACGATATTTATAAAATGAACAACTATAGAGACAGTAAAACCTCTCAGTGAACCCCAGGGGTTGGGGCAGGAACATGCATAGGTAAAAGACAGGGGATCTGAGGGCACATTAAACTACAATATTTGTTGTGAATTGTAACAAATGTACCACACCAATTCAAAATGTTAGTAATAGGGGAAAGTGAGGTTGGGGGAAGGGAGTACACAGGAGCTATGTACTTTCTGCTCAATTTTTCTATAAACCTGAAACTGCTCTAAAAAATAAAGTCTATTTTTTAAAGCTTTCTTCAAAAAAAAAAAAAAGCTGGTTCGGGAAAAAGATTGGCCAATGTCCAGATGTCAAAATAGACCCCAATTTTAGAATACATTTTAAAGTTGTTAGATAGGTTGCCTGTTAAATGTCTGAATCCCAGTGAATAGATGTCGAGTGGCTTTCAATCATGAACAAAGAATAAAAAGGAAGAATTCTAATATAAATTTCCATTTTTCTCATTCACTGCAGACAGCGTTTTCATGCCTTTAAGTTATGGACAGATGGCTCAGTGACAGGCGATGGGTATTCATACGTGCAGGACTGCATCTCATTACACTCTAACAAGAAGATCGTAATGGAAACAATCAAAACTAAGCCTGGCTAATCACATGCAACAGACACTGATTTTTTTTTTAAACTAAGGGCAAGGACATTTTCATGCAATCTGAGAAATCTGATGATGGATGTTATTTTCATTATCTTTTATTTCTTTTGTTTTTTGAAAAGCTAACTAAACCAATGTAATTTAAAAACTAATTTCCAATTACATTACAGTTATTTTTATTATTGTCTTCTCACAATATTATTTTGGAGCAACCATCTCTTTTTCTTGATTACTATTTTATTATCTTTCTAGAAGTCCTTTAAAATGTCTATTGTAAACCACTTTCTGCCCCTTAAGATGTGTGCAATCAGTAAAGAAGAGTCTTTCAGCACAGCCTCCCAGCATCCTCATCAACAAAGTAAATTTCAATATGTAGCAAATACACAAGTCTCTACTTTAGTTTATAAAGTACATGATACCAGCCAGACTTTACCTATAAGTACATTAAAGAAAACCAGCAATCTCATATGTTTTGTAGAACTCATTTAATTAAAAATGTACATCCTGCCGGGCACGGTGGCTCATGCCACCCAGCACTTTGGAAAGCGGAGGCGGGCAGATTGCTTGAAGTCAGGAGTTCCAGACCAGCCTGGCCAACATGGTAAAACCCCATCTCTACTAAAAATACAAAAATTAGCAGGGCCTAGTAGCATGTCCCTGTAGTCCCAGCTACTCTGGAGGCTGAGACATAAGAATTGCTTGAACCCAGGGGACGGAGGTTGCAGTGAGCCGAGCTTGTGCCACTGCACTACAGCCTAGTAAACAGAGTGGTGAGACCCTGTCTCAAACACACACACACACACACACACACACACACACACACAGAACAAACAAAAAATGCATTCATGCAAGACCCTTTGGTGAAAAAAGTTAGTTAGTTTTTTTTTTTTTTCAAAATCAATAAAAACTTTAGAAATCCATGACTATTTTAAAGTGATCATTCTGTGGCCTGCAACCATCCTGGGACAGGTGAGCTATTAAGAAACGCTTTCATCCATAACAGCGAGCAAGTTTGGTAGCACTCTAAGTGTCATGAACGCATGTGAAAGAAATTGAGTCAATAAGCCATGAGGGAGGTAAAAGGATGATAAATGTTTCTCTTTGTAGCTGAGGGCTCCAGCAAGATAGCAGGGGCTGATGGAGTAGTGAGGCTGAGTAGACACTGACATCGAAGAGCATTTTGGAGCATCTGTTATGCACAATGTGTTAAGATGGGATAAGAATGGGACGAGGGTGAGGTGATCAAGAAGAGAGACTCATCTGCAAAGTCCCTTGAGATAAAGCCATAGAAATGCCAGATAAAGTAATCAGGACATTATTTTCAATACATAGTTGAGGTACCAACAAAGAAGTGAAATCTTCTAGCAGAAATAAACCACAGGGCAAATAACATGAACTGAGATACAGCTTTCCTGGAGGGGTGTCAGGGAAGGGCAATGATCAAACCAGGGGATTGGGCTCTCAGCTTTTTGTGGAACTAGGGAAAGAAACCTTCAGCCTGGGAGAAGCAGGTGATGATTAAGAGAGCTAACACATTTGGCAAAGAACAACGTCTACCCTTTGCTGGCTGTAGGGGAAAAAATGCTTCTCTGGGAATTCTAAACCCCAGCCCTGTCCACTAAAGTGATTTGAAGTGGGGAGGTATAAATATTCTGTGATTTAGAAACACAGAACACCAGAAACGTATATAAAACAGGATTTATAGGGCTGTGGAGATACTGCTGTGCATTTTGCTAAAGACAAGTCAAAACTCCATGAAACCATGCTGTCAGGATTTCCAGATAGAACTCTGTTTAAGTTAGGTTTACAATTCAAAATTATAAAACATGCAAGAGAACAAGGCTCAGTAAGCAAGAGACAGTACACATGAAGTAGGACGGGTAGATTCCCAAGAATTTCCTATAAAATAATTAGCCATAAAAGTAGTAAAACAGATTTAAAATGATTAAAGTATAAAAGCAGGTGTGGAAACTATAAGAAAATGGCACTATAGCAAAATAGAAAGATCAATTAAAAATAATAAAAGATGTCTTAGAAATTTAAATCACAATTGTTAAAGTCTCAATGAATGGGTAAAATTGTAGATTAGATATAGCAGAAGAAGGAATTGGTAAGAAGGAAAATAATCTAGACAGTAGTTCTCAATCTTGGCTGTATTTTAGAATCTCCTGGGAATTTTTATAAACCCCTGTGTCCAGCTTACACCCCAGACCAATTAGATCAAAATCTTAAGGGCAGACAATCTAGGCATCAGTATTTTTTAACATTCTGTGGATTATTTTAACATGTGTGGTTGTTCTAACAACAGCTGCCTCAAGAACAGCACACAGGAAACTGAGTAATGAAAATACCATGAGAAAAATCCTCAAAATAACCACAAACACACAAACACTATGTCTTTTTTTTTTTTTTTTTCCCCTTCCAGACAGAGTTTTGCTCTTGTTGCCCAGGCTGCAGTACAATGGCACCGTCTTGGCTCACTGCAACTTCCACCTCCTGGGTTCAAGTGATTCTCCTGCCTCGGTGTCTTTTTAGTTCTATATTTATTGAGTGCATTTTCTGTGCCAGGCACTCTGCCAGGTACAGGAGACAAAAAGACAAATGAAATGCAAAAACAAAGAATTTTAAGATGCATTACAAAATCCAAACCTACTAATGTGCTAATTTTAACAGGAAATTAGATGGCAGTTGAAATTTAACTCTAATATGGAGAAAAGCCTTGTAATAAAGGTACATTCAGCAATATTACCTCATTGGGGTATGCATGTGCAACTATTGTTTATTTTTTTCCTAATAACTGAAATCTCACGGGGCCTCAATCCTCTATAATCTTTGCTTCTTCTGCTGTGGGGTTCCTAGCAGCACCTCAACCATGGTCACTCACCCAAGTCTTCGTAAGTGTCTTCTGCATCTCCCCTTTTCTGGGGGAACACTTACTGCATTTTCCCATTGGGAGAGGAGAGAATAATCTCCCCATGAGGGAATTCCAGTGGAGGGACTTCTCCCCACTGAATTCACCGTTTTGTTCTATTCCCCTGCTAATGTATGGTGGTGGAGAGAAAATGTGGGGTAGTGGCTGGTGTTAAGGTCTGAACTGGAGCCTCTCGGGAAATCTCTGGGAAGGTGGATGAAGCCCAGTTATGATGATCGCATGATTTGAGAATGCATCATTCTCTGCTTTAGGCCATGCCTCATCTGGAATCACTGAAAAGACATTAACTCACACCTGCATGGCAATGAGGAAAAGGATATGTCAGCAACCCAATCTTAAAAAAAAAATTAAAAATAATAAATTAATAAACCTTTTCTGCTTGCCCGATCCTTCTTCCACAATTAATAATTCATAGTGCCAATTCAAAAAATTAACATTGTACTTGTTATTTTTTTCATTAATCTTGTAACATTCTTGAAATATTGAAAAATGCCAACATTTCAGCATTATTATTTGGAACGAATTTCACTATAAAATGTATAATGCTGGTATTATTTATAAACAATCTGACAGTGTTGTCAATATTCTCTAAGTCACTAGTTTGCTATAGTTTATATCCATTAAATAATTCAAGCTGAAGACGACGTGACCAGACAAAGCACATCTCATTACAGCCAGAGCCCCGATTCCTACCATTTTCTGCATTATACTACCACATAGTGGTTCCTTTTATTGTGGTACACCGACTAGGCTAATACCTCATTTGCCATTATCAGTATTGTCATTAAAAAAAAAAATCAGTGGGACAACAGCCTGGACATTAACACATGTCCACCATTATACAACACTGTTTATATTAACAAAAGACTCATACAGTTATTTCAAAAATCATAATAAAAGAGAAAAACTCCAGTGATTTTGTTAACCTTTCTGGATGAGCTCTGTTTAATAAAGCCCAACAATATTATATTTTAAGATATTTTGATAAAAAAATAAAATCAGAGAGGTAGAGAGTTCATTAGAAATAATTTCTTTAAATTTGTCATTTGTACGTTTGAGAAACTGAGGTCCAGAAAGGGGAACATATTATAAGCATTTGTTGAAGGCCTCTAAGCTTGTTGGTAAATTCACGTGAAACCCCCAGGAATTGTGACTCACACCTAGGCTTTTTCTGTAATTTGTCTCTATACATTAAGAAAACAGCCTCACTGATTTATTGGCAAGAGTGTCAGTAAGTCATGGAAATAATTGGCAAAATGAGATAAGCTCAATCGTTATTTTATGGAATAAAATTAAAGGTCACCTGAAACAACGTGACGTGTACACCTTGAGGTAAGCTTGCCTGAAGAGCAGAAGTCTCCAGGGGCATAAACTCAGGTTAGTGCCGCAGCTCAACGTGAAGCTCATTACCTCCTATAACTTAATAAAGACATGTTTATTTTACTAAGACTAAAGAGATATCACAGTTACCATATTTTTCAGTTATATGAAAGAAAGATATTTTATAAACCTTAGGAAAAATAGAGCTAGGTCAACTTATCTTTATTCTTAACATTTAACCCCATATTGAAACAAAGGAAAGCTGCTGTCAGAACAGTTTTTACTTTTTTTCCCCTCAAATCTTTTTGTACGTTTTTATATTACAACTTCTCAATAGAAAAACCTGTTGATTACATTTTCTTGCAGTTTGAAAATGTTTTGTGTAGTGTTAAATCATGTGAAATTGACAATTCCAAGTCATATTAAATGTGCAATGTGAGTAGATACTGTACTAGAATAATTGAGAAAATATTACTATAGTTATTACTTTTCTTTAATCTGTTTAGAAAATCCTAAATTGAAAAAAAAGATAATACATTTTTAAATAATCAGAAATACAGTTGTGTGGGATGGATTTTATTTAAAGATTTCAAATGTGTGCTTTTAGAAAGATCAAGATTGTCTTCTCCTTGTGTATAATAACTAAGTTAGAAGAGGACAGAAGGAGTGTTCTACATAAAGTGTGGCCCTGGTCATAAAACTAGGTGATAAAAATAAGAAACTCTTCATCACAGATAAATTACCTAAAGGTAAAAGAAGACGGTATCAGCATCCCTTAGGAATTGGTAAGAAATGTAAATCATCAGGCCCCATTGTAGACCTCTTGAATCAGAATTCTCATAATGGGGCCCAGAAATCTATTTAAACACCCAGGTGATTGACTTGCATGCTTAAGTTTTAGCAGCAATGATCCAGGACCAAGACAGACCTTCCTCCTGCTTTGTCTTCAGACAACTTATTCCTAAAAAGCAAAACCTCATTGTTAACACTGACTGTGACAGTCATCCATTTATTGTCTCTCAATTCCAAATTCACTCTCCATTCCTTATTCTGCAGTAACTGAGATGGGCCCTGTGGATAGTTCTCCTTTGTCAGCTGGTACAATATTGTCAGTAGGTGGTGCTGCTGTACGTTTGCTCTAGGGGGAAAGGGTTTATTTTCCTGGTTTTGGTGCACATCTCTCACTAGGTTCCTCCACCATGCACCTTCACCAGGGCCCGCTTCTTGCAGTACAGGTTGGCCAGCATCGTGTACAGCCAGCAGCTTCCCTGATACCTCCTCAGGCGTCATCACAGCAGAGTGCCACCAGTACATCACCTCTCCATGAATCAATTGCCCAGGAATCCCTGAGGTAGCTTTGCAATGAGTCCAGAGGTGCAGCACCTTTTTGTGAACAGATGTTTCCTGGCAACCCAAAAGATTAGGTTTCCCGCAAGTTGCATCAGCAAAGAGACTGTGATTTCTCTCCCATCCAGTGACCATTGCACACCCTCTCCAACAAGGAATGCAATTCGCCCCTGAAGAGGTGAGAGACGTGGAGGTGGCTCCTTCCTGGGTTCTCCATCTTGGACCTAGAGGGTTGTAGCTGCTTCTAATGTTTGCTACTTCTGTATTATGTTTTTTTGTTTTTGTTTTTATTATACTTATGTCCTAGGGTACATGTGCTCAACGTGCAGGTTTGTTACATAGGTATACATGTGCCATGTTGGTTTGCTGCACCCATCAATTCATCATTTCCATAAGGTATTTCTCCTAATGTTATCCCTCCCCTAGGCCCCCACCTCCCTACAGGCCCCAGTGTGTAATGTTCCCCACCCTGTGTCCATATGTTCTCATTGTTCAACTCCCACCTGTGAGTGAGAACATGTGGTGTTTGGTTTTCTGTCCTTGTGATAGTTTGCTTAGAATGATGGTTTCCAGCTTCATCCATGTCCCTGCAAAGGACATGAACTCATCCTTTTCTATGGCTGCATAGTATTCCATGGTGTATATGTGCCACATTTTCTTAATCCAGTCTATCGCTGTTGGACATTTGGGTTGGTTCCAAGTCTTTACTATTGTGAATAGTGCCACAATAAACATACGTGTGCATGTGTCTTTATAGCAGCATGATTTATAGTCCTTTGGGTATATACCCAGTAATGGGATGGCTGGGTCAAATGGTATTTCTGGTTCTAGATCTCTGAGCAATCGCCACACTGACTTCCACAATGGTTGAACTAGTTTACAGTCCCACCAACAGTGTAAAAGTGTTCCTATTTCTCCACATCCTCTCCAGCACCTGCTGTTTCCTGACTTTTTAATGATCGCCATTCTAACTAGCATGAGATGGTATCTCACTGTGGTTTTGATTTGCATTTCTCTAATGACCAGTGATGATGAGCATTTTTTCATATGTCTGTTGGCTGCATAAATGTCCTCTTTTGAGAAGTGTCTGTTCATATCCTTTGTCCACTTTTTGATGGAGTTGTTTGTTTTTTTTCCTTGTAAATTTGTTTAAGTTATTTGTAGATTCTGGATATTAGCCCTTTGTCTGTTTGGTAGATTGCAAAGATTTTCTCCCATTCTGTAGGTTGCCTATTCACTCTGATGATAGTTTCTTTTACTGTGCAGAAGCTCTTTAGTTTAATTAGATCCCATTTGTCTATTTTGGCTTTTGTTGCCAGTGCTTTTGGTGTTTTAGTCATGAAGTCTTTGCCCATGCCTATCTTCCGAATGATATTGCCTAGGTTTTCTTCTAGGGTTTTTGTGGTGTTAGGTCTTACATTTAAGTCCTTAATCCATCCTGAGTTAAGTTTTGTATATGGTGTAAGGAAGGGATCCAGTTTCAGCTTTCTACATGTGGCTAGCCAGTTTTCCCAGCACCATTTATTAAATAGGGAATCCTTTCCCCATTTCTTGTTTTTGTCAGGTTTGTCAAAGATCAGATGGTTGTAGATGTGTGGTGTTATTTCTGAGGCCTCTGTTCTATTCCTTTGGTCTATATATCATTTTGGTACCAGTACCATGCTGTTTTGGTTACTGTAGCCTTGTAGTATAGTTTGAAGTCAGGTAGCGTGATGCCTCCAGCTTTGTTCTTTGTGCTTAGGATTGTCTTGAGTATGTGGGCTCTTTTTTGGTTCCATATGAACTTTAAAGTAGTTTTTTCCAATTCCGTGAAGAAAGTCAGTGGTAGCTTGATGGGAAGAGCATTGAATCTATAAATTACCTTGGGCAGTATGGCCATTTTCATGATATTGATTCTTCCTATCCATGAGCATGGAATGTTCTTCCATTTGTTTGTGTCCTCTTTTATTTCATTGAGCAGTAGTTTGTAGTTCTCCTTGAAGAGATCCTTCACATCCCTTGTAAGTTGGATCTCTCAGCAGAAACCGTACAAACCAGAAGAGAGTGGGGGCCAATATTCAACATTCTTAAAGAAAAGAATTTTCAACCCAGAATTTCATATCCAGCCAAACTAAGCTTCATAAGTGAAGGAGAAATAAAATCCTTTACAGTCAAGCAAATGTTGAGAGATTTTGTCACCACCAGGCCTGCCTTACAAGAGCTTCTGAAGGAAGCACTAAACATGGAAAGGAACAACCAGTACCAGCCACTGCAAAAACATGCCAAATGGTAAAGACCATTGACTCTATGAAGAAACCGCATCAATTAATGGTCAAAATAACCAGCTAACATCGTAATAACAGGATCAAATTCAAACATAACAATATTAACCTTAAATGTAAATGAGTTAATGCCCCAATTAAAAGACACAGACTGGCAAATTGGGTAAAGAGTCAAGACCCATCGGTGTGCTGTATTCAGGAGACCCATCTCACGTATAGAGATGCACATAGAGTCAAAATAAAGGGATGGAGGAAGATCTACCAAGCAAATAGAAAGCTAAAAGAAAGCAGGGGTTGCAATCCTAGTCTCTGATAAAACAGACTTTAAACCAACAAAGATCAAAAGAGACAAAGAAGGCCACTACATAATGGTAAAGGGATCAATTCAACAAGAAGAGCTAACTATCCTAAATATATATGCACCCATTACAGGAGCACCCAGATTCGTAAAGCAAGTCCTCAGAGACCTACCAAGACACTTAGACTCCCACACAATAATAATGGGAGACTTTAACACCCCACTGTCAATATTAGACAGATCAACAAGACAGAAGGTTAACAAGGATATCTAGGGCTTGAACTCAGCTCTGCACCAAGTGGACCTAATAGATATCTACAGAACTCTACACTCCAAATCAACAGAATATACATTCTTCTCAGCATTATATTGCACTTATTCTAAAATTGACCAAATAATTGGTAGTAAAACACTCCTCAGCAAATGTAAAAGAAGAGAAATCACAACAAAGTGTCTCTCAGACCACAGTGCAATCAAATTAGAACTCAGGGTTAACAAACTCACTCAAAAGCATGCAACTACATGGAAATTGAACAACCAACTGATGAAAGACTACTGGGTAAATAATGAAATGAAGGCAGAAATAAAGATGTTCTTTGAAGCCAATGAGAACAAAGACGCAATGTACCAGAATCTCTGGGACACATTTAAAGGAGTGGGTAGACGGAAATTTATAGCACTAAATACCCACAAAAGAAAGCAGGAAAGATCTAAAATAGACTCCCTAATATCACAATTAAAAGAACTAGAGAAGCAAGAACAAACAAATTTAAAAGCTAGCAGAAGGCAAGAAATAACTATGATCAGAGCAGAACTGAAGGAGATAGAGACACAAAAAAACCCTTCAAAAAACCAGTGAATCCAGGAGCTGGTTTTTGAAACAGCCAACAAAATAGATAGACTGCTAGCAATACTAATAAAGAAGAAACGAGAGAAGAATCAAATAGATAAAATAAAAAATGATAAAGGGGATATTACCACTGATCCCACAGGAATACAAACTACCATCAGAGAATACTATAAACACCTCTACGCAAATAAACTAGAAAATCTAGAAGAAATGGATAAATTCCTGGAAATATACACCCTCCCAAGACTAAACCAGGAAGAAGTTGAATCTGTGAATAGACCAATAACAGGTTCTGAAATTTAGGCAATAATTAACAGCCTACCAACCAAAAAATGTCCAGGACCAGATGGATTCACAACTGAATTCTACCAGAGGTACAATGAGGAGCTGGTACCATTCCTTCTGAAACTATTTCAATCAATAGAAAAAGAGGGAATCCTCCCTAACTCATTTTATGAGGCTAGCATCATCCTGATACCAAAGCCTGGTCAGGACACAACAAAAAAAGGAGAACTTTAGGCCAATATTCCTGATGAATATTGATGCTAAAATCCTCAATAAAATACTGGCAAACCAAATCCAGCAGCACATCAAAAAGCTTATCCACCATGATCAAGTTGGCTTCATCCCTGGGATGCAAGGTTGGTTCAACATACACAAATCGATAAACAATCCATTACATAAACAGAACCAACGACAAAAACCACATGATTATCTCAATAGATGCAGAAAAGGCCTTCAGCAAAATTCAACAGCACTTCATGCTAAAAACTCTCAATAAACTAGGTACTGATGGAACGTACCTCAAAATAATAAGAGCTATTTATAACAAACCCACAGCCAATACCATACTGAATGGGCAAAAACTGGAAGCATTCCCTTTGAAAACTGGCCCAAGACAAGGATGCCCTCTGTCACCACTCCTATTCAACATAGCATTGGAAGTTCTGGCTAGGGCAGTCAGGCAAGAGAAAGAAATAAAGGGTAGTCAATTAGGAAAAGAGGAAGTCAAATTGTCTCTGTCTGCAGATGACATGATTGTATATTTAGAAAACCCCATTGTCTCAGCCCAAAATCTCCTTAAGCTGATAAGCAACTTTGGCAAAGTCTCAGGATACAAAATCAATATGCAAAAATCACAGGCATTCTTATACACCAATAGCAGACAAACAGAGAGCCAAATCACAAGGGAACTCCCATTCACAATTGCTTCAAAGATTATAAAATACCTAGGAATCCAAGCTACTTCTGTATTCTTAAGATTTCTCTTTACTTCTCTCTAGCCAATTCTTCAATACTCCAATCCCCTGTTTTAGTTACTAATTCTTTGCATTAAACCTTCCTTGCTAAACTTCTTGTGTGGTTTCTGTCTCTCTAACTCGACTGACCCTGAATGATATATTTAGCTTTATCAGTAGATTGTTTTTTAGATTATAGAATCAATTCACAGATAGTATCAAGACACAACTCGTGGAAAGCCTAAACACATCAAATTACATCATTATTTAGGTAGATGAGAAATTTGAATTTTTTATAAAGAAAAACTCCTTGTAAGGCTGTGGATCTCGAGCAGCTTTTCATAGCATTCAGAGCTATCCATGCTGAACCCCTCTCTGCACCTAACAGCAAATAATGACTTACAGGTGTTTAGTGCTTTATGGTTTTCAGGAATTTTATTAATGGTACTGCTTTAAGTTTATTTCTACAGTAAGAATTACATTCTAAAATCACATAATAAATAGAAAGTGCTCCAGGTGATAAAGTGACAGATTACGATCTAGAAGAGCGTTGGGCTCCAAATACTGCTTATTTCTGTCTTCAGAGTGAAACCCTGACAATGGGATAGCCCCAGAGAGCTCAGCAGGAGTGAGCTGCAGTGATCTCCTCTGCCTTGGGGCTCTTACTGCAGCTTGGGCTTCTTTCTGTCCCCTCACACTTAATCATCCAGAGTAGCAGGTCCTCCCCTGGGAACATAAGCCACAGGCCCAAATTACTTAAGATCTGAGGAGTACAGTCACCCCAAAGGGAAGGTCAGAGGCCTGCTGGACATCCTTGTATATCTTATTGTAGGATGGATTCTGGGATTTTAAAGCAAGCAATGTGAATATACTTGAATAGATAAGAATACAAAATACGTAGAGGAAAGAACAATAAGAAGTCATTAAAAGGAATGCAGTGGAACCAATAGATATGAAAGGTATTCAAATTTTAGAATTAAACTTCCCCTAAATTGATACTGCTGACAATCAAATAACTCAACAGAAAGATTGGAGTGAGAGACTCTCCTAGAAAGAGTCCACAGAGATTCAGAAACAGGAACAATAAATTGATAGATATGGAGGAGAGAGGTACCAGAATCCAGATAAAATGGAATCTAGACGGAAAAGAAAAAAAGAAAGGCATAAGGAAGATATTTGAATAAGTAATAAGTATAAATTCTCCAGAAACAAAGAAAACTGAAAGGTCTTATATTGACAACACCACAGGGTGTCAAAAAAGAAAAAGAAAACTGACGTGGACAAGAGGGATAGTGAAACTTAAGAATATCTAAGACAGAGAGAAAAAGAGTAGATCATGTAATAACAAAAAAGGAATCAAAATGATATCAGACTTGTCAATAGCAATACTGGATGCATAAAGAAATTAATTTCTTAAGGGTATTGAAGATAAAGAAACTGACCTTTTAATTTTATATCCTATTGAATGGATGTTGAACTCTAAGAGATTATCATTAAATTTTACTAAGAATATTTTCAAGCATAACAGGATTCATTTAAAAAAGACCTGCAATAAAAATACTCCTGAATCATAAACAAGGATGATGAAGCCAGGGAGAGGCTATAGAAAGTAATGTATTCTCCTGTGAGAGAAGAAAAAAAAAAAAAAAAAAGCACTAAAGAAATGGGAAATTATTTCCAGAACACCATCAAAGTAAAATCCTAGAAAAAAATTAGTTTTATGCTGTCCTTCTCTAGAGTTCCTTTGATATTTCCCCTAACCTCGGCCCAAATCTCAGATGATGTTCTGTACCCAGTGGGGTGACCAAAACTCTTATTCCTAAGGGATCTGGGCCCTTTGGGATGCTTGCTATAGTGGGGTTGCTAAAATCGTCTATTAACTTTTACATTAATAGTAAGAGGCATTCAGAGGGTTCCCTCCTTGCATCCCTCCCTGCATCCATGTTGTAGTAAAGCCCTGTCTCCTTGATAATCAGGAGCAGTCTCAGTCCAGCCCACCCAGCAAGCCCCTTTAATTATTCATCCAGAATAAAGGCCAGAAGGGCGCTGGCCTTAACTCTGGTTCCATGGAGGTAGTGATTGTGCCCGAGGGTGGGGGAATGCATTCTTCCTTTACATTGCTTTTGCCAGAGGGCGTGCAGGAGGTCAAGTGTCACAGCATGGGGCCTCTGTTTGTGGCCAGGGTTTCTTCATAAGTCTCCCTTATTCCTCAGGGCTGGTTGTAGCAGGTGAGATCTAGTCTTCCGGTGGGGTAGCATGGCTGGTGGGCACCCCCTGTGCGTGTGAGCTGTGTCCCTCTGCTGTGTCTCCCCAGCTAGGATGGCCTAGATGATGAAAGAAAGGCCTGTGTCTTGCAGATGAAGCTCATCTTCGTGATTGCGAATCACATTTCTTGCGGGCTCACCATGTGTCAGGCAGCTTTGCAAGGTGCTTTTGTCTAATTCCGCCTCACAGGCACATTCCCAGGAAAGCGCTGTGTCCTTCTTTACTGATGAGGAAGAGTCCAATGGGGTGAAATCATCTCTTCCAAGGTCACGAAGCTAGGAAGGGGTGGCACTGTCACCCAAATCGGGGCCTCAGTTTCTATCTGGAAGACTGTGCTAGGTGACATTGCTGCAGCAGTGTTTCTCAACCAAGGGCAATTCTGTCTCCTAGGGGACACTGGGCGATGTTTGAGACACTTTTGCCTGTCACCCTTGGGGGGTGCTACTGGCATCTGGAAGGTGGAGGCTAGAACCTGCTGACCATCCTACAAAGCCTGGGGCGGTCTGCCCTTCCCCTCCCCCAAACAGTTTACCCAGCCAGCATCAACAGCGTGGAGGCTCAACAACCCTGCTAGAGAGGGCTCATGGCCCCTGCTTTCGGCATCCCCGGCCTCTGCCCCATCCTGGTCCTCGCCTTCTCTCATTAAGATGGTGCTGCGGGTTCCTCACGGATTTCCCTCCAGCACTGGGTCCCCTGCCTGTCTTTTCTCCACCCACAAACTCACATAATTTTTACAAAACACAAACTGGATTTTATCTTTCCCAGCTTAAAACACTTGCAGGATTCCCCTTTCCTTTGAAATAGAACGGCACTCTTCATCCTGGCACACAGGCTTGGCACTCCAGGGCCCCTGCTACCTGTGTTGTGGTCTCATCTCTCATCACTGCCCTTTCTGGGGTCTGTTTCAGCAAAATCAAGCTTATGACAGTCGAGCGAGCCTCTTCCCTCCTCCCGTCCTGGATCTCAGGGTCTCTACTGTCCAGTCCATTCTTCCTTCACGCCTAAAGGTATCCTCTCCCCCACTTCCTGGACTACTTGTAGATTTCAGGGGTTAGGACGGCTTTGTCTGTCGTCGGTTAGTTCCGACCCTAGCAGGCTTGTTGACCTTAGGCAAGGCATTTAATCTAGTTGTGCCTCACTTTTTCCATCTGACAAATTTGGGATAACAAATGTGTTCACAAAAGTCATGGGGCTTTTGTGAGAGTGCAGAGAGATTGTGCCTATAGAACACTCAGCACAGTCTCTGGTATATTATAAGATCTAGGCAAAAAGTAGCAATACATTATTTTTAATGTGGTTAGTATTATTCTAAGGCTATCACTTATTCAGAGAGCTGGGCTTTAAGACAATTCGGGGATTTGGCACCAGCATTGCCATAAATCCGAAGCCTCCCCACTCAGGAGATCAAGCAGGAGCAGATGAAGGGAGGGGCCTCCAGGAGGCAGGAATGGGCGTGATAAATGGGCTGGGGTCTCCCTCTAGTGGCAGCAAGAGGGAAATGATGGAGGAAGGCGCCTTTGTTCTTAGTGGTCTATGAACATGCCCACGCATGATCCACCCCAGGGCAGGGTCTCTGGGGAGCTCCTGGACTACAGGAAAATAATGGTGAAATATAGTTATAGGACTTTCACTGTGGTAGGTAAAGACTCCAAGCTCCTCCCAACTCCCCACTGCCTGGCCATTATTTATTCGTTCATTTAAGGCTGAGTTAAGCCTCCATGTCTCCCTCCCATTTTTACTTTCCCAAGCTGAATTAGGTACATCTCCCCGGTGTTCCCAAAGACGCTGAGGATGCAGTTATTGAAGCTGGTGCGCATTTACAGACTCCTCCTCTTGGTGAAGGTTTTGTGCCAGACTCTGGTGACAAAGCATTGTCCTCTCAGACTCAGTGGAAGAGGGAGACAGACACATACCAGGGATCGACAGCCGGAGTGTCAGGCTGTGACAGGGTAAGCCCAGCGATCGTGGGAGCCGAGAGAAGGCATCAGGACACCCATAGCATGGCGAGGGGTGGAGAGGCGCAGGAAGGCCTTTACAGAAGAAGTTACATTGGATCTGTAAGATGGGGAGGAACTGGCGAGTAAAGAAGGAATTTGCAGGATACGTGGATACAGAGATAAAGGGGTGACCCGACATCCGAGAAGAAGCATATGGCTTCACTAGAGATTGTGAGGCATCTGAGATGACGCAATGCAGTCAGATTGTTTAGCAAATGCACAGAGCCTAAGATGATGAGTTGAGTGTCTGGACTTTCAGCCCATGCTGTGTCACAACAGGCTTCACTCAAATGAGCTGTGGTTGCCTCTTTTTGGAAACTCTTCCTTCCTTCAGAGCTATCCATGTGTACACAGTCATGCGCCACATACTATGTTTCAGTCAACAGCAGACTGCATATCCAATTACTGTGCCTTTTCTGCGTTTAGATTCACAAATACTCTTGTGTTACAATTGCCTACAAAATTCACCACACTAACCTGCTATAACAGGTTTATAGTCTAAGGGCAATGGCTACACCATATAGCCTAGGTGTGTAGTAGGCTACAAAATCTAGTTTTATGTAAGTACACCCTATGATAGTCACACAACAAAATTGCCTGATGACATATTTCTCAGAATGTGGATTCCTGTTGTTAAGTGACACACAATTGTGCCCGGGCAGGAGATCATTCCAGGCAGAGTATAAAACAAGAACAAATGCGGAAGTGGGCTTGGCTTCGTCAGGGAACAGCAAGGAAACCAGTGTCACTGCTGCTACCAGGGTCTTCACTCCCATACAGAGAAACTTCTTTGGGGTCTCCTAACTCCCACTTCATTGTTGTTTCAAGGATAATGATTGAATCTGTGAGACGATGCAAGACAAATTACTCAGAAGGCCAAGCCAACAGCAAAGAGTAAATCCTACAGTTATTGTTAGGACCAATAATAATGAGAACGTTTACAAGGGGAGAATACTCGTTTGTTTGCTTGTTTTAACGAGATTTTTAATTTCTCTGGGTCTCTGACTCTGGACACTAGATCACTGCTAAAGTGTGATGCCTGCAGTTCCTCAGGGTGTGGGTGCCTAAAGGACAGAGGCAGAGAGAAAACCACTGCCACTCTATAGCACATGCTATTGGAAAACGTGCAACCCTTGGAAACATTTTCTGATGTCAGGTTTCCAAGGGAAAGGACCCTGTTTTCTTCACCTCTGTAGATGATATATAGTTGGCTACTGTTCTGTTATCCACTCTGACAATCTCTGTATTTTCACTGGTGCATAGAAAGCACTGATATTCAAAGTGATTGTTTATATAGTTAGATTAGTATCTATCATATTTGTTACTCTTACTATTTTCTATTTCTTGCCCTTCCTTGTCCTGCATTGCTTTTTTTTTTTTTTTCTTTTAGGGACAGGGCTTTCCTATGTTGGCCAGACTGGTTTCAAACTTCAGGCCTCAAGTGATTTGCCTGCTTTGGCTTCCCAAAGTGCTAGGTTTACAGGTGTGAGCCACTACACCCAGCTGCATTCCTATTTTTGTCTTCCACTCTTTCTGCCTTTTTTTTTTTTTTTTTTTTGCAAAGTCTTGCTCTGTTGCCCAGGCTATACAGTGGTGCAATCTCGGCTCACCGCAACCTCCATCTCCCGGGTTCAAGTGATTCTCCTGCCTCAGCCTCCTGAGTAGCTGGGATTACAGGCGCACGCCACCATGCCCGGCTAATTTTTGTATTTTTAGTAGAGACGGGGTTTTGCCGTGTTGCTCAGGCTGATATTAAACTCCCAACCTCATGATCCACCCCTCTTGGCCTCCCAAAGTGCTGGGATTATAGGCATGAGCCACCACACCTGGCCCACGGTTTTAAATTGAGTATTTTGTATAATGCTCTTTTTTTCCCTTTCTTATCAGTTATAATTCTTTTTTCACTTTTTTTAGTGGTTATCCTAGAGTTTACAATATACATTTACAACTAATCCAAGTCTGGTTTCAAATATCACTAGAGTAATTCATAGATAGTGCCCGTATCTTAGTAAAATAAACCTAGTTCCTCCTTCTTGTCTTTTGATTCATTTATGTTATTGATTTCATTCATACACATGCATATGTTAAGTATAATATACATATAAGACATATACATAAACACATGTAATTGAATTCGTTGTTGATGTGATGATTTTAAACAAATTGTTTTCTGTTAAATCAGTTAAGAATAAAAAAGTATTTATTTTACCTTCAATTATTTCCTCAATGTTCTTCCTTTCTTATGTAGATCGGAGTTTCTGACTTATATTATTTTCTTCTCTCTAAAGGACTTCTTTTGACTTTTTTTGTAAGGAAGGTCTACTGGCAACAAATTTCTTCAATTTTTGTTTGTTGAAGAAAGCATTTTTTTCTTTTTCAGTTTTGAAGGATAATTTCACAAGGTATAGAATTTTAGGTTGGCATTTTGTTTGTTTGTTTTTCCTCAACTGTTTAAATATTTTACTCCACTCTCTCCCTGCTTGTATTGTTTCTGAGAAGTAATATGTAATTCTTATCTTTGCTCCTTGATAGTTAATGTGTCTGTTTCTTCTGGCTTCTTTCGGGACTTTTTCTTTATTTTTGTTTTCTGTAGTTTGAAAATAATATGCCTAGGTGAAGGGGGTTTGTGTGTGTGTGTGTGTTTGTGTGTGTGTGTGTGTGTGTTCAGATTTATCCTGCTTGGTGTTCTCTGAGTTTTTTGGACCTGTGGTTTGGTGTCTGACATTAATTTTGGGAAATTCCCATCATTATTTTTTCAAATATCTTCTGTTTCTTTTGTTTTCTATATATATTTTCTACTTTTATATATTAAGGGGGTACAAGCACATATTTCTTACAAGCATATATTGCATAATGGTGAAGTGTGGGCTTTTAGTGTACCCATCACCCAAATGGTGAACATTGTATTTAATAGGTAGTTTTTCAACCCTTACACTCCTCCCTTCTTCAGTATCCTTTGGTCTTCAGTATCCTTTATTCCATTCTGTATGTCCCTGCACACCCATTGTTTAGCTCCCAGTTATGAAAACATTTGATATTTGACTTTCTGTCCCTGAGTTACTTCACTTAGGATAATGGCCTTCAGTCACATCCATGTTGCTGCAAAAGACATGATTTCATTTGTTTTTATGGCTGAATAGTATTCCATGATGCATATATACAGTATATATACTGCATATATAAGTATTCCGTGATGTGTATATATAACATATATACTGTATATATGTGGTGTATATATGTTATATGTTACATATATACACCACATATATACAGTATATATGTGGTGTATATAATATTTACAGTATATATGTGGTGTATATACTGTATATATAACATATATGCAGTATATATGTGGTGTATATATCTAACATATATATGGTATATACACTATATATGTAACATATATACTGTATATATCCTGTATATATAACCTATATACATTATATATGTTACATATATAATATATGTAATATGTTATATGTAATAATATATAATATATGTAATATGTTATATGTAATAATATATAATATATGTAATATGTTATATGTAATAATATATAATATATGTTACATATATACCTTATATATGTAACATATATACACCACATTTTTCTTTATCCAGTCCTCTGTTGATGAACACTTTGGTTGATTCCACATCTTTGCTACTGTGAATAGTGCCGTGATAAACACCTGAGTGCAGGTGTCTTTTTATATAATGATTCTTTCACTCTTTCTTCTCCTTCCGGTATGGCGATTACACACACGTTACACCTTTTGTGGTTGTGCCACAGTTTTGAATATTCTTTTCCGGTTTTTTTTTACCTCGGTCTCTTTTTCTGTTTGCTTTACAGCTTTGAGGGTTTCTGTTGAATAACCTTCAAGCACAAGGATTCTTTCCCCAGCTTGAGAACGTCTACTTTTCCAGTGTCCAGTCTACTAATAAGCCTGTCAGAGTCATGCTTTATTCCTCGTATGGCATTTTTTTTTTAATCTCTATCATTTCCTTTTTGGTACTTTCTTAGGATTTCCATCTCTCTGCTCACATTGCCCATCTGTTTTTACATACTGTCCACTTTATCCACTAGAACGCTCAGCATAATCATCATAATTGTTTTAAATTACCAGTTTGATAACTCCAATGTTCCTGCCATATCTAACTCTAGTTCTGATATTTGGTCTATTTCCTCAAGCTGAGTTTGTTTGTTTATTTGCCTTTGGGGATGTCTTGTACTATTTTCTTGCTACCTGGACATGATGTAGTGGGTAATGCAGTAAATAGGCCATTATTAAGGCAGTGGTAATGTATGGGAGGAGGGGGAGTCTCCTATCATCCTATTATTAGGTGTCAGTCTTTTGCTGAGCTTGTGTTTCTGCACTGTGACCTCACAAGAGCTTCTCAGTCCCCTACTCTTTGGTGGGACTAGATGGCTAAAGCAGACCAAAGTTGGGTATTTCCCATCCCCCAGGTCAGTTAAGTTCCAATGAAACTCCAGCAGGTTAGGGTCTGGAAAAACAATTCCACTTGAGGGCAGGCCTGGTTAGGAAAAACAGAATGTTCTGGCATAGTTTAAAATGGCAACTTTCCTCCCCCACCCTACAGGAAGCACAAGGGAATTTTTCTCTTGTCTTCTCTGTGAGAACCTGGTCAAGCTCCCAGAGGTAAAACCCCAAACAGTATTGGGGGCCCTGATGACTGAGTCCCCTGGAGTGTTTAACCCTCAGATGTGTCCACACGAGGCCTCCAGCCATTCATCCATTACAGTTCAGGTTTCCCTACCCTGGCACGAGTTCTCACCATGGTTTCTGCTCCTGTGTTTCTGCTCTAGTAAGTTGTGATTCTCTGTTTTCAACTTTTTGTTGATCCTTCCAATTTTGGGGGCAGCAGTTTTCCCTATGATGAGTTGATTTTTCAGTTTGTTCAGCTTTCTACTTTTAGGATGAGGTGGCCACTTCTAGCTTCTTACAAACAGAGTCATAAACCAGGAGTCCTCTGCTGGATGTGCAGAGCCCAGCAAAATGTCTGGCGCATAAGGAGGCTCAATAGATTTGAACTGAACTGACCAGGGTTGAAGCAATAGCGACCCTTTTGTTAACCCAAGATGAGGCAGACAATCCAGCCACGAGTTTCCAGTTAGCATTTCTCGACAGGGGCATCAAGGGAGCTGGTTGGTGGCACCCCCGCCTCTTTACAGAATCCTCCAAATGCAGCTGCACCCTTGGCCATCACCAAGCTGTGCAGCTGGAGGTCGAAGCCTGGGAATTCTTGCCATGCTGGGTCCTCACCCACATCCTCGCAGCCCCAGTGGTTTCAGCTCTCAACTTGTTCCAGTCCCCACTGGTAACCACCAGCACATGCCTCAAGAAGAGGTGGCTTGTTTAGTTTGGTGGTAAATGAAATTGGTTTCTTAGCTTCCTTTCTTTTTCCTCCCTTCTCTCCTCTCCCTCAGGAAACCTGAGAATTCAATGATGTATTGGAGAAAACAAGTGCCTGCAAACTGTTTGCAGATATGTGGTCTTTGGTCTGAGCTACCACAGAAAAGCTTCCCACAACCAAGTGAATTACAGACAGTCAGCAAAAGAAACTCTTTGCAAATGTGATTATTATAAGTGCCAGATCGAGTTCACACACTCACTTCTGGAATGACTGACAAATGTCATGACACAGGTTTTAGGTATTTTTTTATTACAGGGTCATACATTTATATAGTAATACATTCATTTTTCCCTTTGAGTTGTTCATCTTGGATGCTGACATTTACTGGGTGATCCCGCTAACATGTGGAGTAATGAAAAGATCTGGAGGCTCCAACACCCTCATGTTGTTTGCTGTTCACTAACCATGAGCAGGTGCTTGAACCTTGAGCACTCATTTTCCTCACTTTATCTTGTCTGGAAAATGGGCATAATAGGCCCTCTCCTAACTTCTTCCCAAGGTAATATTAAGGATCTATGTGGACTAGGAATTTTTTTTTTTTTTTTGTAATGGAGTCTTGCTCGGTTGCCCAGGCTGGAGTGCAATGGCTCAATCTTGGCTCACTGCAACCTTCGCCTCCCAGGTTCAAGTGATTCTCCTGCCTCAGCCTCCCAAATAGCTGGGACTACAGGCACCCACCACCATGCTTGGCTAATTTGTTTTTGTGTTTTTAGTAGAGATGGGGCTTCACTGTGTTGGCCAGGCTGATCTTGAACTCCTGACATCAAGTGATCCACCCACCTCAGCCTCTCAAAGTGCTGGGATTGCAGATGTGAGCTACTGTGCCCGGCCTGAAAACATGTTATCAAGTAAGATTAAAGTTTTAAATTTGTGAAATGAAATACTATCGTCAAATATTTCTCTAGCCTTTCTGCATTGTTTAGTTTAAATCTTTCTTGACTTTAGACTTTTGGTCATATTTTCTTCATTCATTAGTGCCCCTGTGTTTAATTAAACAAATAAATCAAGGAAAACAAAACAAGATTCCACAGATCTTTTGAAGACTGTATTAATTTTAAATTGTATTTATAATTCATAGTTTAAGTTATACCATTAATGATAAAGCTAAATTTTCTTTAGATTATTTCATTTCTTAACCTTGATCATCTATTGGAATGTAAATAATATTGAAGCCAGTTTTAATTCAGGCACCAAAATTAGCCGAAATGCAATGTCAGAGCATTTCCCCCTATTTTCTCAAGAAAAGAACTTGTTGGCTCACCAGGTCTAGGAAGATGGGTGGAGTACCCCTTCTCTCACACATGCTATCCAGACATCACCATTCTAATCTGGTGTCAGGACACCCACAGAATGGTCCCCTTTGAGAAAAGCACTCGAGCAGGCCCTTCTAGTAATAGGGCTTCCAAGGCCGCCTCCCTGGTCTCCAGCCCTCACCCCTCACACTTTCTCTTTCCTGGTCCTGTCACCTCAGGGGGCAGAGCCAGCCCAAGACCTAAGTTCTGCTTCTGGGGAAACTCTCAGCCCACCACCTTGGACTACTTCAGGGTAACCACTACCCTCTTCAACTTCTAAAGACACATGACTCCCAAACTACCTCTCTTCCGCCTAATGACACCTATCCCATTGTATGGCCCAAAATACCCTAAATGAAGGTCTGAGAAGGTTTTAAAAACAAAAACAAAAGCAAGCATTACTTGTTAGGAAGTAACTCTTACAGAAGGGGGCTAGAAGGAGACGAGAGCAAGGAGTAAAACCAGCTTTTGTCCATCAGCACCGAGGGGTGACAGATTAATCTGCTCCCCACCAAATATGTGCAAAACCATTAATGCACAGATTCGTGTTCATAGTGAGCTCCTTATACCTGCCTTTGCCTAGAGCTAACCAGTGGTGAGATGGGTAATAGGCACTGCTCAAGAAGGCATAAGCACTATTTTTGCTGTTACCTGGAATCTCCCAGGGCTGTGTTTGTGAGGTCTGTCTCTGAAGCTGGACTGCCTTCCCTTCTTCATGCAGTTGCTATTCCTTGGGGTGGATCTGGCATGCCTCCTGGTTTTCTTTGTTTTTCTTCCCTCTAGTGTTTAAATCAGGTACAACACATCCAATCCTTCCTACCATTAGGCAACTTGAATCATGAAACTAAAAATGCTAAACGTTATCTTTGCTATAATTCAGTTAATTTCTCATTTTAAGATGCCCCCAAACCTCAAGTGACTCATTTAGGAGGCAAGTCCGTTTGGATTGAACAGAGAATTACTGTTTTATTTTAAAGTTCTACCTCTGGTTACATTATCTATCTTATGTCTAATTTCATTAATGATATTTTCTCTTTCACTGCAATTAAATTTAACCAAGGTTTGTTATTATATTTTCTTCAAAACTAGCTATTGAGGCCACTTGCCAACACTGCTCCTTTTATATTTAGGAATTCATAAATTTAAACATATATCTCAATTTTGCTAGAATTTTAGATGATTTTCAAATTTTCAGAGACGGATATTTAGCTTACATTTTTAAAAAGAATAAAGTCTAATAATAATAATAATGGTAATAACTTAATCTCTGAGCTCAACTTGGTGATAGCCTTTGAATCTTTATGTAAGCCACACACATAAAAAAGTCAGACAAGTAGATATTTACAGTTTTTTAAAATCTGTAACTCATACGGTTTTCTTTGTTTATATATTCACTATAATAAACATGTCTATTTCAATCCCATTGCGGTAAAAAGTATGTGGTGTAAAAATGGGAAAACTTGGAACTTTTGAGGACTTACTCATGATCTAATGTGTTCCATGAATCACTTGTAATTTTTTTAAAAATTTGGTGATGGAAGGTTTTTATTCTATCAACAGGATCCAAAGGTTAATTCCTATTGGATCAACTTTATAATTTATATTATAGAAATATTTCAGGTCCTTGTTTATCTTTCATGAACTTGCATCCATAAGGACTATTACTTGGGAATTATTTTTTATTATTCCATTTTTGCTCATTTATTTTCATATGTAACAAAAGTAATGAATGTTTATTTGGGGAGACCTGATAGCTATTGAGAAACACAAAAAATAAAATGAATTACCTGTAATATAAGAAGAAAAGTCAGCCATTCAGAAGTTTGAGTATTCCTCTTTCCATCTTTTAATATCTATATGTATACACACATATACAGGTTAATATATATGAGAGATGGCCTGATGCTATATAAAGTATATTTATTCTAAACAATAGTGAGTAAATTTCTTTTTCTGGATTTTAATATTATTTAATTGGAAGGTCAAATAATATGAATATTTTGCAGCTCTTTAAAAGTATTGCCAAATTACTTTCTAGGAAGATTGTATTGATTATACTTCCACATAATATGTATAAAGTGTCTATTTTCCCACATCTTTAATTCAACAGGATATTGTAATTTTTAAAGCTTACTGACTTAATTGATAAAAATTGTCATTACCATTTTCATGGGCTTACTTTTGATGGATAGCAAGTTTTATTTTTTTAATCTACTTACTGTGTGTTTTTATTTCTTTATATTTATAGAATAAATTTACTTTCCTTGTCACTTTTTCTATTAGGATTTTCTTGATTTTTTAAAATTTTTATTTAATTTTTTTGAGACAGAGTTTGGCTCTTGTTGCCCAGACTGGAGTGCAATGGCACAATCTCGGCTCACTGCAACCTTCACCTCCCAGGTTCAAGCTATTCTCCTGCCTCAACCTCCCATGTAGCTGGGATTACAGGCGCCTGCCACCACGCCCAGCTAATTTTTTTGTATTTTTAATAGAGACAGGGTTTCACCATGCTGGCCAGGCTGGTCTCAAGCTCCTGGCCTCAGGTGATCCACCTGCCTCGGCCTCCCAAAGTGTTGGGATTACCAGCGTGAGCCACCGCACCCGGCTCATTTTTCTTTTTTTTAAATTGATTTATAGGTGCTCCTGGTATATCAAATATACTATGCCAAATATTAGCAGTGAAATCTATAAAGCCGAAGCAGTTAGAAGTATAGTCAAAAAGGGATCAAAATCACAACCACAGTGAATTATATGTACTCCGTTCAGTCTTTAACATGTCTTGTAGCCCAAAATAATGGGGTATGGTGGATTTGAAAAATAATAATAATAGAACTATGAGTTTTATTTTTATTTTCTTGTTCTTTCTTCAGAAATATTAGTTATCTGTATACCAGATCTCTGTTGCCTGATAAAGAGCTATTTTTTTCTTGTTGGTTTTCATGTCTTTTTTTCCTCTTCATCTTTATTTTGAATTTACCTCATTGTTTGAATTTCCTCAGTTGATGACTGTCTGCAAAGCGTCTAAATGTTTATAATTATATTATGCCACTTTAGTGTCCTCAAGTTGTTGCCTTCCTTCTGTCCAATTCCTCTTTCTTCTCAGTTTGCTATCATATCTCATTTTTTTTTTTTTTTTGAGATGGAGTCTCACTGTGTTGCTCAGGCTGGAGTGCAATGGTGCAATCTTGGCTCACTGCAACCTCTGTCTCCCTGGCTCAAGCAATTATCTTGCCTCAGCCTCCATAGTAGCCTGGATTACAGGCACCTACCACTATGCCTGGCTAAGTTTTGTATTTTTAGTAGAGATGGGGTTTCACCATGTTGGTCAGGCTGGTCTCGAACTCTCGACCTCAGGTAATCCACCTGCCTCAACCTTCTAAAGTGCTGGGATTACAGGCGTGAGCCACTGCGCCCAGCCGTCGTCTTTTATGCCTTGATTGATAAAAGCCATGTTTGATTTTACTGCCTTGAGATGGAAAGAAAATCTTCCCATTTAAAGTGTCTAGACCTAAACCTAAAAGTGTTTTTTCTTTCCTGTAGTAATTTCTATTTCTTCCTCTATCTTTCTCGTGTTAAGTTTCTCTCCTTTTGTTGTAGAATATTTTGATATTCTTTTTTGTGGTTGCTGTTGTTTTTTCCTGAATAAAGTCAGCTCTATCTTTGCCTACTAGTTGGCCAAAAGATAGCATGGTTCTGCCACTTCTTTGTAGATTCTGTTAGATCATTTTCTTACAGCAAGTTCAAGAACCAGATTATGCAAATTGTTACTACTAATCCATTGCTCAACTAGTCTAAGATGTACTAAAAATAGGAAATTCATCTTCGTTATATAAAATATCTGTGCAGAAACGTCTGTGTAAGAGGCTAGGTTTCCCAGATCTGGACTTTGTTGAAGCCTGACCTGTTCCCCAACTATTGGTTTAGCTGTATCTGGAATCCCTGCTGATGTTAGTACCAGCCAAGGTATCCGTGTCTCAATTGATTAGGGAAGTTCCATTAAAACTAAGGAATGAATGTCCCATGATGGATATCAGCCTGCTAAGTTAATGAGAAGCTGAATCAGCAAAATCCATAGCCCAGAGATTGACTTGGTTTATACACATCCACTCTCAGCCTTCTCACAGATGCCCCTGCAGTCTGTTAAACTTTGAAAATCAAAAGCTCCAAGGAAAACGGCATTCCTTCTTGCCATGCTCCTCTGTGATCTTGGTTCCCTGTAATTGCGCTGGTGTCTTTACTGGCCCTTTGGTATTTCCATGTCTTTGCTTTATGCTGCAGCGTCTCTTCATTAGACAAAGTTGACTTTCTTGTGTGGCTATTGTTTATCTTTCTTATCAATTTACTCCAATGGAATTAAAGAGATGCACCAGGTGGCATTTGTCATTTTATCACTACACAGTGTTGGGGGAGTTGCTTTATCAGTACTATAGATCCCTTGGATGTTAGAAGTTCCACATCCTAAGATCAAAATCTGAAGGGTCATGTTAATAACAGTCCTTAGGCTGAGCGCGGTGGCTCATGTCCGTAATCCCAGCACTTTGGGAGGCCGAGGCAGGTGGATCACCTGAGGTCAGGAGCTTGAGGCCAGCCTGGTCAACATGGTGAAATCCCATCTCTACTAAAAATACAAAAATTAGCTGGGTGCGCGCCTGTAGTCCCAGCTACTCGGCAGTCTGAGGCAGGAGAATCGCTTGAACCTGGGAGGTGGAGGTTGCAGTGAGCCAAGATCGCACCATTGCACTCCAGGCTGGGCAACAGAGCAAGACTCTGTCTCAAAAATAAATAAATAAATAAATAAATAAATAAATAAATAAATAAATAAACAAACAAACAAACAAACAAAAACAGCCCTTAGTACCAACATTCATGCCCAGGAGGTCTTCATTCCTCTCGGGCAAGTCTGTTACTCTAACAGACACTCTCTTATTCTGATTCTTCAGTTCTCTGATGGATTTAGGGAATCGCTGTGGTTCGTTTCTTAAGAGTGTTTTAAAGGATAGCCCTGCAATGGTCAAATATAGCCCCTAAACTGAATCCAAACATTGGCCCAGCTCCACAGTGTACTGCAAGGTCAGGCACCTCCTTGCATCTCTGTCCTAAACACCTATCTCCTTAACATTTTCCCCATATTTCACTCAGCTAGGTCCATCTCGTTTCTCAAGGTCTTGGCTGAAACATCATCCTTCTTAGAGCAGAGTCCTCTAATCATTCTGTCTAAATTAAGCTTTTCATCCTGTTATTAGTGACAGCAACTAATTTTCCCACTTTGTGGCATCGATTGCCACAGGTATCTTTAAGTATAAGATTTCTTGCTATTTTAACTTTTGATATCAAAATTCAGATCCCAAATATATTTGAATAAAGTTATATACATATATCTGTTGCATCCAAACTTCTTCTCATTATTTGAAATATAGAAACCAATTAAATTCAGATAAAATAATATTTTTCACTAAATATGAATAGAATAAGTTTGATAGTAAAAAATACTTGTATTTATGGTTTTTCCTTACTTCTTTGTCTCTCCACTGTGAGGACAAGATCTCTCTCATTTACTCTTGATTATCTAGAACCTTGCAAATAAATACCTGAAATAAATGTTTTTTTATATAATCCACAAGCTTTGGTTGCACTATGCATCTATTTTTCTTAATTCTATAAGATTAAGAATTAATCTTAGAGATTGGTTGATTTTAGTGTTTGCCCCTGTAGTCTCTGAATGGATGTGTCAAGATGGATGCTAATGGGAGCATGAGTGGAGGTCCAAGTGCATGGTTTCAGAATAAATTTAAGGTGCATTTGTATGAGAACTAGCATACAAATGGTATGATCAAGTTATCCTGCTGTTAGTATAAGCTGAGCCAGGAGAAGAGGGGCTGGAATGAATTCCTTTTACCTACCCGTTTGGGGCTATTTTGCTTGCTTCAAATTCTGATGCCTGTGGCATGTTGTTCAAGAATATCTGGCTGGGCGAGGTGGCTCACGTCTGTAATCCCAGCACTGTGGGAGGCCAAGGCAGGCATATCACCTGAGGTCAGTAGTTCGAGGCCAGCCTGGCCAACATGGTGAAACCCTGTCTCTACTAAAAATACAAAAAATTAGCTGGGCATCATGGCAGGCACCTGTAATCCCAGCTACTCAGGAGGCTGAGGCAGGAGAACTGCTTGAACCCAGGAGGTGGAGGTTGCAGTGAGCCAAGATCTTGCCATTGTACTCCATCTTGGGGGACAAGAGCAAGATTCTGTCTCAAAAAAAAAAAAAAAAAAGAAAACATCTTTCTTATCTCACTCCACCAATATTTTAACTAATAGAAATTCCCTCTGAAATTTAACATATGGACTTCATTTATCCTTATATTGCTGCCAGAATTTGAGTTGTCATTTGTCTGGAAGAGCTAAAGAGCAAGCTCAGAAGACATAAACCAGGCATAGACCAGCAAACTAGAGTTTGCTGTCATGCCAGTCCAAAATCCCAGTCTGCATTGAACTGGATTGTGGAGTGCTTTTTAATTGTGACCTTATAAATGATTTGGCCTTTCTCATTGTCCAGTTGAATTTAAATAGTTTTCTAGATTTAATGTGGAAAATGAGATGACATGATTCACTGCCAAGGGACACTGGCTGACCACACAGATTAGAACTTTTTGTGGCGTGAAGGTAGAAATGCAGATGTAACTTACAGGCAGCTGTGGAAAAGAAAATGCAGGCCAGCTGGCTTTTCCAGAAGACCTAGAAAAAGGCCAATTGTCTTCTCTCATTAAAGTTTCTATAAGTTGAGGGCTATCTGGGGTTTCCCTAGAAAATAGTGCCAGGTAGAAAAAAGAGTCCAGACTATCAGATCCCAGTGAGGGGTGAATAGAGTTTCACTAAAGGAAAAACTGAGTCTTGAGAGACTGGGCATCCCGGTGGTCTTTGTGTTCATAAAATGGGGTTCTGGAGAGGTGTTCAGGCCCCAGGGCAGGAAAGCCATTCAGACAGGAAGGCCAGCTGTGAAACCAAAATGCTTTCACTTGGGTAAACACACATTTTAGGGAAGTGTTGAGTGGAACTCACTAGATGCTTTTCCATAAAGCAGTAGCAGTGGAATGAGGCAGATCTGCAAAGCTTCTTATGTGACTCAGTGTGGGACCAAGGGCCACATTACAATGGTTGGAAAGGTTTGAGGCCACCCAGGCTTTCCAAGAAATATTGCAACACAGCTTAGAGTTGAGTAATAAGATAGTATCAGGAGAGAAAAGGGGAATGCAAAAGATCCCAGATTGGTGTCTACTTAATCAGAAACAATTTTGAGAATTTGAGGGCTCCCAGAAGACAATCTAAAGTGGTTTAGTCCACATCTGGAATGTGAGAGTGTTTGGGTGTGTGAAAGTTACCTGAAGAGATTATTTAAAAATGCATACTTCTCTGTCCCTTCCAGATTGACTGCATAGGAGCAATATGGGTTGTTGCCTTGTTATCTGCATGTTTTGAAATTAAAAATGTACAGCATGATGAATATAGTTAAAAATAGTGTAGCATATACTAGAAATTTGCTAAGAGAATAGATTTGGGGTGTTATCTGTGTCTGTTTAGAGTTCTCCAATGATTCTGTTTTATAGTCAGGTTTGGGGATCTCTGCTATAGGATATAGGAATACATAAGAGAGTCTTTAAAATGGGAGGTCGTGTTTTCCCAGTGCATTTTTAATGGAAAGATTTTGAAACATTTACATTAAATTGTAAACTCATCGAGGTCAGGGATTGACTTACACTTCCTTGTATTTTGTCCACCATTTTCAAACTCATCTTCTTAAGCTATTGCTTTCATAATATAACTCCCCTTCTTAAAAGCTTATTATGTTTATCATGTTGATTTATTTTCAGGCCATAATGCTTGGACCAGACTTATGTTTTGCTGTAAACAACTAGAAAACAGAAAAAATACGTAAAATAACTGTTGGTACTGGATAACAGGAATCATAGAACTGAGCCTCTGAGAAAGGACACCAATGAGGTGACCACTGTCACAGCCATGGCTTTCTGCCTATGTACACACTCTACATAGTGGCACATGAAAGTGACTCCAAGCACAGCACATTTGTCCTGTTGAGTGGAGGAGAAAGAGCTCAGTGTTTAGTGAAGCTCGGGTGACTGGAAATGTGGGGGCAGAGATTAGGATAACAGGGAATTAGACAGAAAAATAGCACCAGAAAGGTCCAGAGTTCTCCTTGAGTCTTTGGCTAAATATCAAGCGACACATGCTTAAGGTAAAATTCCCTGAGCCCAAGCATAAAAGGACCAGGATGCTATATGCTGAGAAATTCCCAGAACTCACATAGGGTTTGTTTATATTTGAACTCTGATGAGCCAAAACAGACAGAACTTTCTAATCTTTAGAGTATTCAGCAGAAATCCTAGACAGGCCACATCTTAGCAGTAGGGTTAAATAGTCCCTAGCATAATGGCTACCCTAGACCCAAGCTATCAGAGTTTAAACATGAACCTCAAAACATTTAAACTATTAAGCAATAACAATCTTCCAGAAAAACATTCAACATTCTATTAAAAATCAAAGTTCAGATATGCAAACACATTGTATTCAGAATGCCCAGCATGTAATAAAAAATTATGAGACCTACTAAAAAACAGGGAGATATGAACCATAATCAGGGAAATAAAATCAGTCAATAAAAATTGATTAAAACCGAGCCAGATGGTAAAATTAGCACTCAAAGACTTTAAGATAGTTATTATAAATATGCTAAATATAATCAAAGATTTAATGGAAAAACATGAATATAGTGATGAGAGAAATGGAAGATATAAACAATTTAAGAAAAAATTCTGAAGATAAAAAACATAGTGTCTGAAATGGAAGAGTTCATTGGTTATTTAGCAGAAAATTAGGCACCACAGGATAAAATATCAGTGAATTAAAACATAGCAATAGCAACTATCTAAATTAAAAGGCAGAAGGATGAAAATTTTTTAAGAGTACCCCCTCAAAACCCAAATAGACTTCTGAAATGATAATGTTGATGGTGTGAACAGCACCATAGATCCTCACCCCAATGAAACAATCGTAACTGGTTAAAATTATTTTAAAAATTTTATAACTGTCACTAGAAATTGTTCTAAGTGTGTATAGCAAATGGGCAAGTATTTATTTAAAAAAAACTACTAAATTTTGAGAAGAACAGTAAGGGTTATGGCATTTAAGCCATGGCCCACCACTTATCCCCAGCTAACTGTGAAAATAAGTGAAGGGTGTAGTCAAGAACACAGGGCTCCCTAAACCCCAGCTCTTGGTCTAGGACTACAGTTATCATAATAGTGTAGTACTGGCATAAGAATGGATGCATACATCAGTGGAATAGAGTTGAGAATACAGAAATAAATCTTTACATTTGTGACCAATGATTTTGACAAGAGCACCAAGACAATTCAATGGGGAAAGATAAGTCTTTGCTAAAAAGGATGCTGGAACGACTGAATATCCACATGTTAAAGAATTTATTTGGACCCCTTTCTCACATCATACACAAAAATTACCTCATTATGGATCATAAACCTAAGTGTAAAAAAAAATACAAAACTCTTATAAGAAAACATAGGAATAAATTGTGAGCTTAGATTAGGCAGTGGTTTTGTAGATAGGCCCCAGAACCACAAACAACAAAAGACAATATAGATAAATTGGACTTCAATAAAATTACTTTTGTCCTGCAAATGATACTATCAAGAACATGAAATGATAACTCATGTAAGAAAATATTTGCAAATCATGTATCTTATAAGGGACTTATATCCACAATATATAAACAACTTTTACAAATCAATAACAGAAAAATAAATTTTAATTAAAAATGAGCCAAGGATCTGAATACATGTTTCTCCAAAGAAGATACAAAAATAATCAGAATACATTAAAAGATGCACACTGTCTGTGATATTTAAACTTTGTGTGTCAACTAGACTGGCCTAAAGGATACCCAAATAGCTGGTGAAACATTATCTCTGGTTGTGTCTGTGAAGTAGTTTTTGAAAGAGATTAGCATTTGAATTGGTAGACTGAGTAAAAAAGATTGTCCTCACCAATGTGGGTGGACATCTTTCAATCTGTTGAGGGTTTGAATAGAATAAAAAGGAGGAAGGGCGAATTCATTCTTTCTTCTTGAGCTGGGACTTCAATCTGTTGAGGGTTTGAATAGAATAAAAAGGAGGAAGGGTGAATTCATTCTTTCTTCTTGAGCTGGGACTTCAATCTGTTGAGGGTTTGAAAAGAATAAAAAGGAGGAAGGGTGAATTCATTCTTTCTTCTTGAGCTGGGGCATTCATCTTCTCCTACCTTTGGCTATCAGCAATCCTGGCTCTCCAGCCTTTGTACACAGATCAAGACTTACCATTGACTCCACTGGTTCTCAGTCCTTCAGACTTGGACTTGAATTACAACACCAGCTTTCCTGGGTCTCCAGCTTTCAGATGGCAGACCTGTGGAACTTCTCAGTCTTCATAATTGCATGAGCCAACCACTTATATCTATCTATCAATTTATCTATCTATCTATCTATCTATCTATCTATCTATCTATCTATCCTATTGGTTCTGTTTCTCTGAAGAACACTGACTACAGAGCAACATTAGCCATTATGGAAATGCAATTCAAAACCACAATGGGATACTACTACAAACACCCACTAGGATACTTAGACTAAAAAGGGCAGGCAATAGCAAGCACTGGCAAGGTTGTGAAGAAATGGAAACCTCATATACTCCTCATGAGAATGTAAAAGGGTACAGCTACTTTGGCAAAAAAAATTGGCAAGTCCTTAAAATGTTAAACTTATTGTTTCCATATGACCTAGCAATTCCATTCCTAGGTATATATTCAAAAAAAGTAAAAACACATCCTCACAAAACCTCATACATGGATGTTCATAGAAGCATTGTTTACAATTTCCAAATGCCCATTAATTTATTCAATGGATGAATAAAATATGACATATACATACAATTGAATAATATTTGCCAAGTAAAAGGAATTAAATTCTAATACATGCTACAATTTGGATGAACTATGATAGTACTATGCTAAGTCAAAGAAGCCAGTCACAACGCATTACATATTATAAGATTCTTTTTGTATGAATTGGCTGGAATCAGCAAATCTATAGAGTCAGAATGTAGATTAGCATTTGCCTAGGATGCAGGTTGAGGGTAGAAGATGAGTCTTTGCTAATTGGCATGGGGATCTTATCAGAGCACTGGAAATGTTCTAAAATTAGATTGTGGCAATAGAAGCATAACTCTGTGAATTCCATTCAGTGAATTGTATAGTATGTGAACTGTATCTCAATAAACTATGTCTCAATATATATCTTAATAAATGTATATCGCAATAAACTCTAAAAAATTTTAGGTTGCCAGAATTATGGTAAGAGCTTTTGGTCTATTATATCCTTTTGATTTGTATCTGTTTTTCTAATTCTTGTATCAGGGTTTTTTAATAAGGTGAGATGGATCTTAGGTAGTTTGTATAAAATAGTTCTTATAGGCCAGCAACTTTTAGGAAGTAATAGGTTTTCAGTAGATACTGTAATTTAATGAATTATCTAATCTCATTTCCCATCCCCCTAAGGTTAAATTTGATTATTTGTGTTTTTCTAGAACTTTCACTTTTATCTAGTTTGCAAATTGTTAGTAAATATTTTATAACTTTTCCTTTAGGTTTTAACAGTTTTCTAAAGTATCTTCAATATTTTTCCATGTTAATTTTTAATATTGTATAATTTTGTGTTCATTCTGGATCAATCTAGTCAGAGACTTTAATTTTTAAAAGAAATTGTTTTATTCATTATTTCAATTGTTTTTTCTTAATCAACTAATTTTTTACTCATTTTTTTTCCTTTTAAGTTTTTCTACTTATTCTGTTCTTATTTTTTCCTTAATTTGAATGTCATGTTTACATATTTTTAATCTGGAAAGGTAAATAAAGACTTGATCATACAGAAATTTTTGGGCCATCATCCTCTGGAGACTTCAGAATCTCAACTTGGAATTTCAAATTTTTATAGCATTTCTTTGATTCTATTACATTTGACTTACTTTTTGTAAAGATGTAATCCTTTAAACAAATATCACATCCATCATTTCTAACCTAGAAAATGTTATTTTGCAGAATATGGTGTGGAGAATTGGCCCAATAATTGAATAAGATGGTATGTATTTAGTATAAAACATTCTTTTAAAAAAACATTTTGAGTAGTCGCAATAAGCACTCTCTTATTTGGCAGCACATGTTATAAAATAGCTTAGAATACGTCCTGATCCTTGAAGAAGCTTTATGATTTCCAGATTATGAAAACATCACGTCTTGATAGTTGGCATAAATGAGCCATCTTTCATCCAGCTGTTGGTAGAATGTAGGGAGACGGGAAAAGGACGGCATACGTTTAGTGAGTATCTGATCCACTGGTGTGGAAAGGTTCACCAGGTGTTTGGAGGCCGCTTCCATTTCCAAATATTTTGGAAAGACTGACTGCCAGATTAAAATTGGAATTGAATTCAATAAAAGAGGCAAGGATAGCTAGGATTTATTTACTCCAGTCCCAAGTTTACCAATACAGAAATTGTGTCCTAATAACTGTTGATGATGTATTAAATATTTCAACACTTTCTCATTTAGAGAAAAAAAAAAGCATAGCTCTCTGCCATTGCTCATTTCTGGGGGCAAATGGGAAATGGGTTAAAATGAAGCTTGTAAATTATGGGGTCCTGATCTAAAACACTGGAATTGTCCATAGAGAAATAAAGCATTGCATGTGAAAATCTTTGTAAAGCAACATGATTTATTAAGAAGATCATGGTCTCTGAAGGGGCTAGGTAATACCAGTGTTTTTATCTCTGTCAAAACCTGATCTCTCTATATTTCAGTTTTCTCATCTCTAAAATGAAAATAACATTTTACAAATTGCTTCATAAATTGCCTTGCATGTGCCATGCAAATGTTAGCCAGGGGAGGTAAATAATTTTCAAGACTGTATTACTCCCAAGCAGTACACGTGTTTTCACTTATGCTAGAGGGAGGATTCAAACCCAAAATCTCAGAAAGGCCCCCATTTTGCTATGCTAGTTTTCAATATATTAATCTGCATGCAAGAAACTGCTCTTCCATTGTTTGGCCTCAGTTTTTCTTGCTCTATGGCCTCTCTTATAAAATCCTTTCCACCATGCAAAGGTGGTTGTTACAGTATATTTACCTTCCTGAAGAGCTCTTTGGGAAGATCAGTCAAGGATGTTTTATTGCCTAGATATAAGACCAAAGATAAGACAGCAGCTCAGCTCTCTGACCTATGCCTAAATTTCTTCCTGCCCCTCCCCCATAATTCTTTGGAAACATCACACTTGTGATTTTGTTTTATCTTCTTATGCAATTCACACAACACTTGTCACACCTTTAAATTTAGCTTATAGGCCAGTGAGGTCAAGACAGTCTGTTGTGCTGTCACCTGCCTCATATTTTTCACTCAGCAGACAGAATATCCTCCAGTTGCTTTCCTAATTGAAGCAGCTGTCCTAATTAGCAGCTCTAGCATGGTGGTTTCTCCAGGTCAAACACTTTTGACCTGCCACCTTCTGTGGCAATATTTGATTGATGTTTTAAATTACGGGCTATAAAGAAACACCATAAAATATTAAGATAGTCTGAGAGATTTTGATGTTCTCTTAATATCCAGATGGTTTGCTTCTTTTCCAAAGCATCCCATAACTTCTGACTCTAACAAATTAGATTTTTAGGAACTGATGAAAAGAGTCAGATTCTAGTATTTTCTGCCGTCAAAATATCTATTACCAACTAAAAGTCAAAATTCCAATCTTAAAGCTACAAGATATTTTCTTTTTAAAGGAGTAGGAATAACGTATTTTTAGGTTTGAAGCCACCTTCTAAAGGGTGCAATGTTGGGTCACCATGTCACTTTTCATTGCAGTGTAAGACGTTAATTCTAACTCAGTGATGAAGACTCTTTCTTGGATGTCTACATATTGTGGCGTATATCCTTGATTATCCAAATGGGGTCCAAGGTCCAATAGCATCAGCATCCATGGGAACTGGTCAGAAATGCAGCCACTAAGGTCCCACCCCAGACCTACCGAATCAGAACCTGCATTTTAACAGAGGTCCTGGGACTGGTATGCACATTAAAATCTGAGGCCTATAACATAGAGGACTTCTGTACAAGTGAGATACCACAAGGAATTCTCAGAAATTCAGGGGCAGCAAAGGATACTGTGCAAGAGCTGAAAGCCTTGAGATAGCTGGTGGTAATAGTCACCAACCATTAAATATGCGTTGTTTCAGTTAATGTGACTCAATTTTAAAGCCAAGTGCTCAGAGTCTACATCTCCGATAGGAAGGACAAGCATGAAATGTGCCATTCAGATATTTCCTAACTCAAACTGTGGGCAATTTACTTACTTTTTTAAATTAGAGATTTTGATAAAAATGAATAAAGTAGTATTTTATTAATGGAATTTATTCACTTATTAACAAAAAAAACTGAGCTTTTATTATGTGCTAGATACAGTGTCAGGCAAGGATAACAAAAAGGTGAATGGAATTTGGACTTTGTCTATATAAGACTCACAATTTAGTTAGGAAGTCAGAAAAATAAACCTATAATTATAAGGTAAGTGTCCTTCTAGAAGGAATCACAGTCTACTTACTGTGGGATCATGTAAGAAGGGCCCTTATAGTCTCACACTAGTATAGGGGTTTTGTTTTAGGGGTCCACATGAATTGGATCACTTTTCAATATTCACAATGAAGAACACAGGTTAGAAGGGGCTTTAGAAATAAAGTAATAGTATTCTTTTAGGACAAAAATTTAGGACATGTAATTTGTCAGGTACTATTTTATGTTCAAAGACAAAGAAACGATGTATTTTCAATAAACGTTGCCCTAGAAAATCAAAGTGTACTATCTTCATATTGACTTTGACCCAGTCATGGAAATGTTTTATAGGTCTTTGTCTAGCAAATTGAAGTGGGGAACTGGTGATTTTCTAGGCTAAGGAAATACCTTAGTGAAAGGCAAGAGGTTTGGAATAATATTCATTTATTCAATTAGTACAACACTTATTGATTGAGCCTTACTACATATTAGCCACTGATAATAGTCAGCAAAATAGTCTCTCTGCTTTTATGAAGCTTGGATTATAGTAGGGAAGATGTAAAATAAATCAGTAAATATATAACATTGGCCAGGCGAGGTGGCTCACGCCTGTAATCCCAGCACTTTCCGAGGCCAAGGCTGGTGGATAACAAGGTCAGGAGTTCGAGACCAGCCTGGCCAACGTGGTGAAACCCCGTCTCTACCAAAAAAATACAAAAATTAGCCAGGCATGGTGTCATGAGCCTGTAATCCCAGCTACTTGGGAGGCTGAGGCAGGAGAATTGTTTGAACCCGGGAGGCAGAAGTTGCAGTGAGCTGAGATCGCGCCACTGTACTCCAGCCTGGGCGACAGAGCAAGACTCCATCTCAGAAAAATAAAAAAAAAAATTATTATATATATAACATGAAAGCTGGTGATAGGTGCTATCACATAATTAAGATGTCAAGGAAACAGAGTTGTGGAAGAGGCATTACCATTTTCCATTTTATAAACAGGAGTCAGAGAAGACCTTTAGAAAACAAGTGGCCTTTGATCTAAGAAGGAAATAGGAGAGTAGGGCACAGAGAAGACCAGACGAAGAGCTTTGCAGGCAAGAGTGTACCTCGTGTACTGGAGGTATTGCAGGGAGGCTCAGGAGGCTCGGAGTGGAGTGACCCAGGTGGAAGGTGGCCAGATGAGAGCAGAGATGTAGCTGGGGAGGGGATTGAGGTCGGGATCACAAAAGGCCTGGTTGGTTCTGATAAACACTTCGAATTTTATTCTGAGGGAGACTGAAAGCCGTTAGATGGCGTTGAGCAAAGGAATGGAATGATCTATTTTATGTTCTAAAAGCATAATTCTGGTTGCTAGGTGGCAAACAGACTGTAGTGGGACATAGAAATCACAAGATTCAGTGAGGTACAAAGAAGGCATGGACTTATACACTCTAGTCTCATGGTGTAGTTGCGAATAAGATTCAGTGGGATGATTTATAGTTCTGGCCTTCTTACTGTCCTGCAGAGAGACCTGCTTAAGTGGAATATAGCTGAAAGCATCATGACAAAGTCTCCAGTAGAAGGACCCAGGCCCTGCATTGCTCTACATATTTATAGAATAAGGGAGTCCAGCTAACCATAGTCAGCTACGTAGCAATGAGAGTTTATTGGATGATGAAATAGCCTGCAAGAAAGGCTGACCCTCTAGAGCTCTGTCTCTGGAAGCATCTTTTCTTTTTTTTTTTTTTCTAGGAATTTTTTCGTTTTTTAAATTTTACTTTAAGTTCTGGGATACATGTGCTGAATGTGCTGGTTTGTTACATAGGTATACATGTGCCATGGTGTTTTGCTGCACCCATCAACCCGTTATCTAGGTTTTAAGCCCTGCATGCATTAGGTATTTGTCCTAATGCTCTCCCTCCCCTTCCCCCAATGCCCCCGACAGACAGGCCCCGGTGTGTAATGTTCCCCTCTCTGTGTGCATGTGTTCTCATTGTTCAGCTCCCACTTATGAGTGAGAACATGCAGTGTTTGGTTTTCTATTCGTGTGTTAGCATCTTCTTTTCTCATTGAGTTAACTCAGACTTGCTACCAAAAAAAGAAGAAATGAGACTCCAGAGGCTTCTACTTACTTGTATCTCTCTTCAGCCAATTAGGAGACTATTTGATAGTCCAGGCAGAACAGCATAAAATATGAGAACCTGATAAAGGTAGAGAGACTGATGGGAGTGATTTGGAAAGGAAGGCTGGGGTCAGATTGCAGAGGGCTCACTTGTCATGATGAGCTGTTTGAGCTATATTATTCAGAAACATCACTAGACTAGGCTGGATGCAACAACCACCCACAGCATCCTGGGGCATCAGAGCAGCAGTCAGCCAAGTTGCTGGCAACTCTGTATGCTGAATACACAAAAAGATGCATAAATGGTGAATTGCTAAGCAAATGCAAGCAATGATGAGAGGTGTGACCATTTTTGAATTTTCTCTAGATCACTCTAAGTCCCCAAATTTAATGTTTCCTATGTCTTAGCAGCATACTTAAAGATATCTTGAAAAGATATTACAGGTTTAATCAGAAAGGCTGCAGAGGGCAATGGATAGAGAAATGATCTGAACACAGTTTGTAGACCACCAGTCCCACCCCTGGGTGAGAGCATGTGTGAAGGCAGAGTCACAGGTGTGAGTAAACACACACCACAGGATGCCCAAGTAGAACTCATGGCCTAGAACAGAGAGTTTTTGCTGGTGAGTGGTGGGGTTAAGCTAAAAAGCTTTTACGGAGAAACAGATGCAGGGTGCTGTGAATGCTGGAGTATTGGGGACCAATGATAGCACCATAAGATAGACATCACCAGACCCCACTATGGCTGTTCAAAGATTTTGAGAAAATTTTGAAACCATGATCCCTAGGAGTTAAGGAACCAATGACTAAGTTGTTTGGGTTACAGGATAGCACATAAGAAAAGAAACAATTTCCTGGATGCTGAAACTCAAACTATGCCCCCAAAGACTAAGAAACCAGTAACTCACCAAAATTCTTGAGTTTACAAGAGAGCAGAGAAGAAAAGAAACAACTGGCTAAGATGCTGAAACTACATTAAAACTTAATGGCTTAAAACAACCATTTACTTGGTTCACAATTTTGTGGATCAAGAATTTGGGAGGGATTGGCTGAATAGTTCATATCTGTTCTACTTGTGAGATCAAGAAAAAACTGGCTGAAATCAGTTGAAAACTAAGATGGCTGACTGGAGTTTGCATAGAACAAGCTTGCTTGTGCATGTGACCCATGGATTTGCATGAAGTGGTAAGTGCTCATGCCCAAGGACTTGGCCACATCCTCCCTTTCTTCCACCAATCACCTGCTAATCCCAATATCCATCTTCTAATCCATCCTCTAGTTCTTTTCTTTTTTTGTTCCTTTTTTTTTTTTTTAAGAGATGGTATCTCACTCTGTTCTGCAGGCTGGAGTGCAGTGGCACAATCTTGGCTCACTGCAACCTCCGCCTTCTGGGGTCAAGCGATTCTTCTGCCTCAGCTTCCTGAGTAGCTGGGACTGCAGGCACATGCCACCACGCCCAGCTAATTTTTGTATTCTTAATAGAGAAGGAGTTTCACCATATTGGTCAGGCTGGCCTTGAACTCCTGACCTCGTGATCCACCTGCCCCAACCTCCCAAAGTGCTAGGATTACAGGCGTGAGCCACTGTGCCCGGCCCCTCTAATTCTTTTCTAATAAAATTTTTGCCTTAAAAACAGCATAGTGAGACAGATTGGAGCTTGACACTCCTGTCTCCTTATGAGTTGACTTGCAATATAGAACTTTCTTTTAAAAAAAAAAAAATGCAAACAACAACAAAACAAAACAAAAAAACACAAACCCAATGTCATAGTACTGGCTTCTAGCACATCGGGCAATGAGGCCCCATTAGCTCTATAACAATTTATTGAATTAAGTTAATTAAGTTCATTCCAAATTTCTGTGATTTCTTAAGGACATCTCATTCTCATGGCTGCCTCTGTTGACACTCCTGCTTCCTCCCCTAAGTTTTTGTCCTGCAATATACCAAGTCCAGATAGGAAACTTGGCCCCTTATCAATTTTATACACAGCTCACATACACACACTCCAAGGTACTTGTGAATCAGCGAGAATTTACTGTGGCCCTGAGATCTCAGAGAAGAGTAATTTTTGCATTACACAGCAAAACGAACTTAAAAATCAATTCTGGTTTACAATTGCTGAGTAAAATCTACACTAAAACTTAATGGTTTATAACAACCATTTACTTAGTTCTCAGTTTTGTGGATCAAGAATTTGAAAGAGATTGGCTGAATCGTTCATATCAGTTCCACATGGCATCCTTGGTGGGTCTGTAAAAAAACAGTTGGTTGACAATAAATGTATGAATCTATTTCTTTACATTCTTTTCAGTTGATCTATATGCCTACCTTATTGTCAACAACACTGTTTTAATTATTATAGTGATAAACCAGGTAATGAAAGCCATCAACTTTGTTATTTTCAAAAATCGTTTTGTCTCTTTTAGGTATTCCCATTTAAAAAAAAAATAGAATCAGCTTGTCAACTTCTACAAAGAAATCCTGCTGGGATTTTTATTGCAGTTGCATTGACTGTGTAGATCGGGGTGTCCAATCTTTTGGCTTCCCTGGACCACACTGGAAGAAGACCTGTCTTGGACCACACATAAAATATGCTAGCACTAACAATAGCTGATTGAGTTAAAAAATTGCAAAAAATCTCATAATATTTTAAGAAAGTTTATGAGTTTGTGCTGGGCCACATTCAAAACTGTCCTGGGTCACATGTGGCCTACGGGCCACAGGTTGTACAAGCTTGGTATAGATCAATTTGGAGAGAATTGACACATTAACATTACTTAAGCTTCTGGCCTATAAACACATTATATATTTTTATTTAGGTAGTTATTTAACTTCTCTCAGCAATATTTTGCAGATTTAAGGGTATCGATCTTGCATACATTTGATAGATTATCCCTAAATATATCAGTTTTCTTTCGAGGCTATTGAAATGGTATTTTCATTACTAGTGCTAATGTTTGTTGTTAATATATGGGAATACAGCTGATTTTTTGTATTATGACTGCTAAGGCGGCCTTACTAAACTCACTATTACTTCGAATAGCTCTTTCATAAATTCCTTAGGATGTCGCCAACAGACGATCAACTGATCTGCACTTTAGTAAAACTAAAGATCATTTTACTTTTGTGTTCAGCATGTCTTTTATTTCATTTTCCTTATTTACATGGCTAAAGCCTCTAGAAACTATTCAACAGAAGTAATAAAAGTGCACATTCTTGCTTCAATTCCCATCTTAGACAGGAAGGCTTTAGTTTTCACTATTAACTGTGAGGTTAGCTATTGGTTTTTAAATGTCCTTTGAGAACGCTCTGTTCTAGTTCTTGTTCATTGAGAGTTTTTATTATGAATGAATAAAATGTAGAATTATTTTTATATGTTGCTGGTTTCATTTTCTAGTATGTGTTTTGATTTTGGGGGCCAAATTCATAACACATATTGGTCTTTAGTTTTCTTTTTTGGTGATGTCTTTGCTTAGCATTGGTATCTGAGTAATATTGGCCTGGTAGAATGAATTTGAAAATGTGTCCTCCTCTTCTATCTTATGGAAAAATTGAGAAGAATTCAAATTAATTACTTTTTAAAGGACTTTGCTAGAATTTGCAGGAGAGCTATCAGGCCTCAGCTTTTCTTTGTTGGAAACATTAAAATTACCAGCTAAATCTTTTTACTTGCTATAGATCTATTCAAGTTATTCATATCTTCAAACACTTTTGGTAGCTTGAAATTTTCTAGGAACTTTTGCATTTTATATAGGTTACCTAAAATTGTTGACATTCTCTTGTTCATAGTTTTATAATTCTTTTTATTTCTCTATAACTGGTAATGATATACCATCTTTCATTTCTGATTCTACTACTCAAGACTTTTTTGTCACTATAGATAAAATTTTATTAATTTTGATCTTTTTGGAGAACCGACTTTTGGTATTGCAGATATTATTGTTTTTCTATTCTGTCATTTATTTCCATTCTTATTTTATTATTTCCTTTGTTCTGCTTATTCTAAATTCCGGTTGCTCTTTTTATTCTTGTTTCTCATGTTGAAGTTTAGTTTATAGATTTGAGGCGAGTTTTGCTTTTTAACATAGGTGTTTACAGCTATAAGTTTCCCGTATGGAATGCTCTAACTGCATCCAATGTATTTTCATATTGTGGTTTCAATTCCATTCATCTCAAAGTGTCTTCTAATCTCTCTCATCATTTTTTCTTTGACTCATTGTTTATTTAGGAGTAACTTGTTTAATTTCTACATGTTTGTAGATCTCCATAATTTTCTTCTGTTATTTATTTCTAATTTCATTGTTTTGTTATTCAATTATGCCTTTTGTGTCTTTGCAACCCTTTTAAATTTATTAAAGCTTATTTTATTGATTAGTATTTAATCTGTCTTCAAAAATGTTCCATGTACCATTGAAAAGAATGTGGACTCTGTTGCTTTGAGTGGAGTGTGTTAGAAATGCATGCTAGGTCTAGTTTGTTATTAATATAATGTTGCTCGAGTCTTCTAAAACTTTGCAAACCTTTGTCTACTTGTTCTATTCATCATCGAAATTGCGGTATTGAAGTCCCCAACTTATACGCTTGAATTACATATTTCTTCCTTAAATTCTATGAGTTTTTGCTTTGGGTATTTTGAGCTCGTGTTTAGGTGTGTATGTGTTTATAACTGATATATTAATAATATCTTCCTGATTGATTGACTTTTTATCATTATAAAATGTCTCTTTCACTCTCACTAGTAACTTTTTGTTGTTGCTTTTAAGTTTATTTGTCTGGTATTAGTATTGTCACTCCAGTTCTTTTATGGGTACTGTTTATATATTTTTTCATCCTTTTTCCTAGCCAAGATTATGACCAAACTTCAATAGTCCAAGTGAACATATCCCATCTTCCATGAATCTGTAGAGAAAAAAGGTTTGGAATCAATAAGTTTGCTTAACACTTGGTTTATCTTGTTAATTTACCTTGAGTAACAATGTTGGAGATGTACTTTGGATATCTCATTTTAGCAATCAAAAATCTTTCAAGCTAACCAGGAGAGGAAGAGTCATTAGAAGAAGAAAGAGACAAAAAGAGTATGGCAGTAAGTGGCTCCTGGCTTTCAGGATTTTTGATTAAAAAGTTTTAATTGAAAGTTGTCTATGTCCAGCAGTCCTCTGCTTGACCTGAATTTCTAGAAATTTTTTTCTCCTTCATGACGCTTTCTGCTTCCGGAGAGCCCAAAAGATTTAATTTTAGATTGTCCATTAGCACAGAAGCCTAGGAAGCCATCATAAGATGTCTTCATTAGGGAAAAGTAGTGTGAAGGTCTATTTCCTGAAGTTTTACTACAGTATTTGTGTTTAAAAAGTCATGAATACTCTTTCAACAAGTCATTTGATAAAGACACTTCCAACAAGGTTTTAAAAAAGGCTTACATTCATGGCATTTAGAGTAAAGTCTCTGGGCTGAAGGCTGTGCAGTTGTTCCTGTGACTTGTCTTTAATTGGGATAAATATTATAAAGGTTTGATGCAGCATACCAGCTTATTACCCATCTGTCCAGGAAAGCCACTTGGACAGGTTGGTGATAAGCTGCTATCCTGCATCAAACCTTCATAATATCTATCCCCATTAGCCTATAAAAAAGTCAATGTCAAGGGTAAGAGCTAACATCTCTAGACACTCATGGTATGTCGTGACCCTCTCATCTGGGGGTAGTCTCTGACTTCATATTAAGGTGAGCCTAAAGGATAGGAGAGCTAAGAATAAAATTCCAAAATATTTGAAACTAAATAACACATTTCTAAATAGCCTAAGGATCGAAGAAAACAAGGAAAGTAAACTACAATAATGATAGAATTTAAAATAAAAATAACATGTATCAAAAACCTTATGCCAATAAATTTAGCAACTTCAATGAAATGGCCAAATTCCTTGAAAAAAACAAATTACCAAAACTGATAGAAAAGGAAATAGAAAATGGGAATATTCCAATATCTATCAAAGAAATTGAGTCTGTAATCAGCAACCTCCCCTAAGATGGCTTTACCTGGGAATTCTACCAAACATTTAGGCAAGTAGTAACAACAATCTTACATCTTACATAAAAGAGAAAAAAAAATCATATATCATCAAAATTTAAAAGTCTGCTTTCAAAAGACAGAAATAGGAAAATGAATAGACAAACTATAGGCTGCGAAATAGTATTGAATATAATCTTTTGCAAAAAATGTGTACTTATCAAAGAATACATATGAAATATATATCTAGGATATCTTACATATATACACACGTGTGTGTGTGCGTGTGTGTGTGCATATATCTTATGAATCACTGTCATCCTGAATGTGTAAAAAAAAACTCCTGCAAATGTTTGATAGAATTAATCTGGCCTTGGAGTTTTTCTTGTGGCTAACTTTTTGGCAGTTTCTCATAAAGTTAAATATGTGTTTATCATATGACTCAGAAATTCCACTTCTATGTATTTATCTGAGAAAAGTAAAAATGCATAGCCACAAAAGTTGTACAAGAGTGTTCAAAGAAGCATTATTTTTCATAATAGCTCCAAACTGGAAATGATCCAAATATCCAGAAAGAGAAAATATATAAACAAATGGTGGCCGATCTATAGAATGGAATAGTACTCAGTAATAAAAAATAATAAATTAGTAACATATGGAACAACAAGGATAAATTACAAAAACATCTTACTGAGCCAAAGAACCCAGACACATTAGAATAAATACAACATAGTTCCATTTATTTGATGTTTGAGAACAGACAAGCTAACCTCCCATGCTGGAAAAGAGTACAGTAATATCCCACAACAAGCAAGGGGTAGAATGGAACTTTCTGGGTTCCATTAACAAGGGGTAGAATGGAACTTTCTGGGTTTTACAGAAATGCCCATTATCTTGTTTTGGCTGGTAGTTACATGTTTTGATACAATTATCAAAACTTATCTAACTAAACACTTAAGAATTAATTTTATTGGATGCAAATTAAACATCAAGAAACAATCATAATTTCCCTTTGTCTGGTATAAAATCCCTTCTTTTTCATCAACAAACCACTTCCTCCTCCCCTCCTCTCTAATGAAATTACATAATTAAAAAAATATTATATTAGTCAACCATGATATAATCCATTTTCAGAATACGGAGTTGACATATTTCTATATCTATATGGTAATTAATAGGTTTTGAGGACTCAATAATTATACTCTCTTCATACAATGAGGCATAAAATGTTAGTGGTCCTGAATTAATAACCACTTCAAAGGCCACCTTTCAGCTGTCTATAGGGTAAAGCCCAGTGAGATTTTTTTTTGCAGGGGGTCACTCTTTGAAATTCCACATCAAAACCTCAACCAGAAGACTGGTAGGAGAATCACATGGCAGGCTCTGTCCACTAACATATCCACTTAAGTTTCTAGTTAGAGCCGATGTTTGAAGTGGACAATTCAGGTTCTGGAAGGCCAGCATCAGTGGGCTTTTAAATGGGAACTGTAGAAACAAAAGTGTAGTGTTACGAACATTATGAGAAAATTAATGTTTCTTCTCATGTGTTTCCTTTCATCCTTTCCCTACTGGAACTATTATCATCAAACCTCAAGGTGGAGCTATCATCACGTAGTTTCTCACTGGCTTTTCTGTCAGTGCAGACAACAAAAAAATAACATCGCAGTTCACAGGTGTGTTTCTTCTTTGATTCCTTCCCCTAATTACACTTATTATTTTATAAACTCCATAGAGCAGAAGTAACAATTCACACAAAACACATTTTGTATTATGACCGGGTAATCATTTTTCTCTTTCCTCATAAGTAAACTTTATAAAATAACACATTTGCTATGTGTGAGGAACTTTCACAATATCTATACTCCTTTAGGTCATTTATTTAAATGCTGACATAAAACATTAAATTGTTTTCAGAGTCCATTAGTTTATTTCAATCCACAGTTTTAAAAACATATGCTAAAGATGTGCTACTCAATACGATACACAGTAGTCAAACATGGCTACTTATATTTAAATTAAAAGTAATTAAATTAAAGATTCAGTTCTGTAGTTGTGTTATGTGCATTCAAGTACTCCATAGCTACATGTTGGTGCCCATATTGGGTAGCATAGATATATTTCTATCATCACAATAATTTTTGTTGGAGAGTGCTTCTCTAAGGTAACTATAATTCTCATTTTTAAAGAAAAAGAACATATTGATGATAATAATATTTTAAGCAAAAGCAGTTCCTGATTAGAGAATCATCCCTTACTTTCTTGCACTTACTTAGTACTGTAACAGTAAATATTTTTGCTGACTCGTAAGGTGGTCTTTGTATTTAAAGTTTCCCTATTATTTTTTATGTTTAATTACACACCCAAATGTAACTAAGTGAGCATTCTGAGTACTGGAAGTCAAACCCCATGGTCAGATAAAACCTTCTCTGTGATTCCACAGGGCAACATTTATGGGCTCAGTACATACTGTTAACGATAGAGCAAAATTGGCTTACATGCAGTAGTAATTCTTAAGGGTTAAGCCCCAACACATATGTTTGTTTAAAAAGAAAATGTAGTGTGACCTGGGGAATCTACTTTTTTTAAAGCTCAAAATAATTCTTATCTGCCCTACAGTTTAAACACCACTGATAGGATTTATTTATATGTCAGAGTATAAGAAAGTAATTTTAAAACTAAAAAGTTTTGTGCAGCTATTCATGTCAGAAAGGAATGCTTACCCTCTATTTCTCATGTTTTCTTCAAGGGGAGGTAACTTGTAGTTCCTTAGAGGGTAATGAATGGGAGAAACACCTCTGTTCTCTTTCATTTCACTCCCTTTCCATTTCTCCCCATGGAATGAGACATGACTTTTCTGGTTGGTGACACCGGAGAAAAGAGTCAGCTTACATGCCCCAGCCCCTTTGAGATTCTCTATCATATTGTGAGAGGTTGGTCTCCAAGGGCACAGACCTTCTCTGCTAATCAGTCCATCATATCTGGACATGTCAGGAAACTCAACTGTGACCAGTGTTCAAGACACATTCTCCATTTCAGCTTGATCAGTAACAGTGATGATAATTTGCTTCTCATCCATTTGATTCCACACTCAAGAGCTTGACCCTCTCAAGCCCTAACATGTAATGGTGTAATAGCCAGGAGCCAAACCCAGATCAGCTCCGTACTTCATCTGTTTGACATCTATCTGTCCCCATGTACACACATTCACCACCACCACCACCATACTCACACACCATTGTTTTCTACACACGATGGAAGGAAACTTCATTGTTTCCTTCCTTTCTCTCCTTGAATTGGAGAAATGCACTTGAGGGATGGATGTGTGCTGCTTCTGGTAAAGGAAATATACTTTGGAGTGTGGAATGACTATGGGATGTGGAGTTGAGAAGAGAAGGCCTCCCCAGAGAGACCCTTGGACAGGCCCTCAGTTCACTCAGCTTGGAAAGAATTGTCTCCCAACAACGTTCAAGTGATAGAGTGGGCTTGTCATGTTGCTTTTCAGTGCTTTACCTATTTCTTTGTAGAAGAATATGTAGAAATAGTAAAGGAATGCAGGAGAACCCTACTGGTCAGTAGCTTGATATACCCACCTGTTGGCTTGGAATCCTCTGTGACCAAATGGCATCCAAAGAAACTGTGGTTATGGTTCTTTGTTTACATGTATGTTCATCTTACAAGGTGTGTATTTATTTTTGGGAACAAGATGGGGTATATACAGAGAGGTGAGAATAAGCCATATTGGTTTGGAAAAATTAAGAACACCAGTAAAAAGTAAAAAAAAAAAAAAAAAAAGAACAGAAAGCACTGATGTGTTATTTTTAATCATACATAATAATTACGTTGAACAACATCAGGATTTAAGATAATAGGTGTGTCAACATTCTCAAGATAATGGCCAACCATTCAGACTCAACTTCTGAATCCTGGGAGATGAAATGTCTGGATGCTTCTGTCAGTTATGAAGTGGTGGTAATGAGTCACAGTAAGGCAAATAGTAAAATAAGGAGGGAATCCCATGGCCAGGATGTGATAGACAAAGGAGAAAAGGGGGAGGACATAAGGAAGGAGAGAGAGCAAGGGAGGGTGTTGAGAAGAGTATTAACTCTGCATATTGTGTATTAACTACACCCCCCTTGTGGAATCCGGCCTTATTCTGATTGCAACATGTTTAAGTGTGTGTTTGCGGGGAATGGACATGAATGAATGCCCAAAATTCCTTCCCACTGGTGGGGTACATGCAAATATAGCTGAGCCAGTGAGCATGAAGCTCATGTGAAAGACTTTCAAAGGACTGTCACCATTCATGGGACCCCATGTTGCCACTGTATGGTACGTACCACTTTCAGGAATGAATTTCAATTTTAAGTAAGCTAAACCTCTTGTTTAAAGGAACACATCTGCAGTAGAGAAATAAGATTAAGCCAGCAACATTGACCTCTATTCTGAAACCAAAATGGATGAAGAAATTTATAAATAAAGTAAATTATCCAGGAGAGGATGGATGAGATGGTGAGGGAATTCAAAATCGTGTTCTCTGAAGACCTTTTTTTAATTTTTAAGGGATGTGGAGGTATTTTCCCTTAAGAGAAGGATCATGGGAGATAGATGTTTTGCCTTCAAATATCAAAAACTGTCATATGGAAAGACTAGATTAGTCATCTGTGGTCCTGGCAGGTGAACTAATACCTGTGGTGGGGGTTATGAGGAAGTAAACTTTGGCTCAGTATCAGGAGAGGTTTTCTGACAGCTAGTTTTTGACTCTTTGGAGCAGCATTTGTCATTGGTGAATATCTTCTAAGCTTTTACATTCAGCCTTTATCTTTTCACCCCTTAGCTCTTCCTACAGACTGCTTATGGCATTGGTCAAAATAAGAGCCTACTCCCAGAGGAGCATGAGATTCTAACATTGCGTAGAACACCACACAAATAAATACTATGTACTTAATCAATCACATGGAAAACTGATGCCGAGTATTTTTTTTTTTTTTCACGAAGACAGGAGTCTTATGCCAACCTGGTAGACTTCTAGTATGCAGCTGAAAAATGCAGAGTGTTTTAGAAGGTCAAAGTCTCCTCTCTTGGTCTCCTCCTCCTGGAGTAACATTCCTTGTACCTGAGACCTTAAACCACTTTTCAGTTCAAAATCCGAATCTAGGACAGCATTTTAATAAAAGGTTACCATTGAGTAGTTGTTAAAACCACATGGTTAAAGTTCTTCCTGAGAGTAAAAATGTATTTTCAAATGTTAATTAATTCAACTTGTTATGAATCCTGACAGAACAAAATAGTCAGCACGGAAAGAGCCATCACCACCCTCCACCTGAAAAGTTTTCCTGTGGGATATGCTAAAAAGGATTTATATGATAGCTGTCAGTCCTTTTTGTTTTGCTTGTGTTTTGGAATTATTCACAATGTGTATATTTTTAACAGCAGCCCAGTAGCCCAATGCAAGAGAGTCTGAATGCTTTCCATAACAGCACCGACAAGCCGGTGGCCCGGAAAGTAAACACAATGCTTCTCACCTCTTGTGCCCTTTAGTTTATCAAGGTTTAGCAGATGAGAGCCAAAGATCTTGGAGGAAGGCCCTTGCATTCTTTGCCTTTTCAGCAAGAAAAGTCATAGTCTATAGAAGCAGAAAGCTTCACAGAGTTTATCTGATTTTTGGCTCAGGGACTCATTATAAAAAAAAAAGAAGGACATCGATCAATCCATTTTGAATAAGGTCAATATGGAACACTGACAAGAAATGTTGGGTAAAGAGATTAGATGAAAATTTAATTGAAAGCTCCAAGTAGGGAATTATATAACACAGATGTAAACATATAGTTTTGTGTCATAGCTACATGACATATACAAGTTGTAAATGGAATTTTCAGGTGTGTTTTATTCAGTGGCCTAACGAATGAAGCAATTTTGCACCTAATTTAAAAAAATGCCACGAGTAATCTTGGTTGCTTTTTTCTTCACTTTTAAATCCCAATACATTCATCAACACTCTTTTTGTCAACCCTACCGGACCCCACTCACACCTAAAATCTCAAATAATATCCAACTTGAAGAGATTTTATAAGGATTAGATGAGGCAAAGGTGTAAAACACATATTCGAGTTGCATTAGCACCTAACACATAGTAGCTACACAATAATTGTACGTTTTTAAAAAGTATCTAATGCCAAATGAAAGAGGTATCCAATGTCAAAATAAATCCATATTAAGCCACCTGGATAGAAAAGAATATATTCCATTTAAAAATGTCTTTGTAGTTGGGCTTCTGAAAAACAGACTCAAAGTTTTTTGTTTGCACGATATAAATTCAAAGTCTGCTACAGTTTCATGACTTATGATAATAATTTTCTCTGTTATTATATAGTGCCTCATTATATAATGACTTCATAATTCAACAATATTATATTAATTACTGTTTTTAAAATGTCGCATTGAAAAACTATGAGGCTAAAATTCAGGGATGGCTCAAATGTGATGAATGTGGGTGGGCACAGTTTTTAGTTACCTCTAATACAATCCTGAGACGTTTTGGTGTAAAACCTATTTGAATTCTATATTAAAAGTAATTCTTTTCATTTACACTATCATAGATTTCAAAAATTTATAGAGTAGTTAAAAATTGCCTTTTCTGATTTTAAAACATCATGAATATCTAATTCAGGAATATCTAATAAAGTTATAGCCCAAAAAATCTAATAAACACAGAATAGGGCATTTTAAAAGTAGGTTCCAACCACAGAAATGAATCAATATTAAAATAGGGTTCTGGCATGGCCCAAAACAAGGCAGCTCTAAGGGAAACCATGGGATACACAAAAGTTCTATTTATTATCTTTCTTATCTGTGCCTTTCTCTCATTCAGAGGCCCTCTCCCCATTCCAGGTTATCAGGTGCTTATACTCCATGTTTCCAGCCACCATATCTGTTCTCAGTGAAGGATCAGGATTCCTTTCTACTGAAAACGCACATTTCAGTTTAGAAGTATATCTAAGGATCAGTAGTAAATTCCTTTCTACTGATATGCACATTTCAGTTTAGAAGTACACCTGGTAGTGGTTAATTGCTCTGAATTATAAAAAGTTTAGTTTCAAATCCTGGAAATTCCACTTATTATCTGTTTTACTTGTGTCTTTTCTGATTATTGAAAGTATGCACAGGACTCTTAAATATATATTCACACAAGACTCACTTGTAATACCAGGCATATTGTTTCATTACATGTTATTGAAATTGTGCAAACCACTCTTTATCCTTTGTCAGCCCTGCAATATGGTAAGTGGGTACCTTGTGAGTGATGAAGCAGATGATAAATTCACTGTATACTTGCTTTGGACAACAAAATATTATATACATCCTGGCATCTGCAGGAAAATGAATTTCTTAATCAGATGATATCTAACCTGGAGGTCCAAAAGGAACAATATTTTCTGCTTTAGTTTGATCATGTTTAAAACATTTGTCACCATTAGAGGGGATGCAAATCTAAATTCAGAATAAATATCTATCCCAGTAAAAACCCATCAGCACCCCTCCACAGGCGTAGAGCCAATGTAATTCACTTACCACCTAGGGGCAGGTCTGGATTCTCTGGGTATGCAAGCCCACAGCACCCTTCAGTCTTTGATGTCACTCCATGATCCTTTCCGAAGAATGGATGATGGCACCCACTTGTTGGTTGCAGTTCTTCTTCAAATTTTGGAGGGTTTTTCTGACAAGCATAACATATTATCTTCTTTAACTCTCCTTTTCCATGTTCATAATGCTTTTCAAAACATAGTATCATAACATGAGGTTTTCTTATTATCTAATTATATAAGGCTTTTTTTTTCAGAACATATTACCAGTCCTTTCGTTATGTCCCAATTATCAGCAAAATTCTTAGCTACATCTTCCTCTTCGGGCTCTCCTCTTCCTCCTCTTTCTCCTCCTCCTCCTTCTCCTTCTGTTTCTTCTTCTTCTCACTATCTAGTTCTTCCAATACCCTTAGTGTTCTTAGTACCTCATATTGGTTATATTTATCTTTTCCTTTTTCAGTCAGAATATGGCCATAAATCAGTTGTAATACAGCTGACTTCCAACTCAAGTGTTGACCCTCTATCCATGAGCTTCCATCAGAAAACCATGCTAACTCTTTTTTTCATCCTCCAGTAATTGGCCAAAGGTGGGTTCCCATTCACTTGTAGGATTAGGTAAGTCAGAAGGATTAAAGGCATGACTTAAAAGCACAGTTACTATTCATGTATGCAATGGATATCTCATATGGTTACCTCTGTTACATGGTCCATATTTTACTCTTCCCATTTAATGAAGAAAACCTTTGTTTTTAACTTTTTTTTTTATTAAGTTCAGGGGTACATGTGAAGGTTTGTTATATAGATAAACTTGTGTTGTAGGGGTTTGTTGTACAGATTATTTCATCACCCAGGTATTAAGCCTACTATCTATTAGTTATTGTTCCTGATCCTCTCCCTCTTCCCACCTGCCACCCTTTGATAGGTCTCAGTGTGTGTTGTCCATGTGTTCTTATCATTTTGCTCCCATTTACAAGTGAGAACATGTGGTATTTTGTTCTCTATTCCTGCATTAGTTTGCTAAATATAATGACCTCCAGCTCTGTCAATGTTCCTCCAAAGGACGTGATCTCATTCTTCTTTATAGCTGCATAGTATTCCATGGCATATATGTACCACATTGTCTTTATCCCGTCTATCACTGCTGAGCATTTAGGTTGATTCCATATCTTTGCTGTTGTGCATAGTGCTGCAATGAACATACATGTGCATGTGTCTTTATAATAGAATGATTTACATTCCTTTGGGTATATTTACATTCCTTTGCCTACTTTGTAATGGGGTTGTTCATTTTTTTCTTGTAAATTTGTTTAAGTTCCTTATAGATGCTGAATTTTAGTCCTTTCTTAGATACATAGTTTGCAAAAATTTCCCATTTTTTAGGTGGTCTGTTCACTCTGCTGGTAGTTTTCTTTGCTGTGCAGAAGCTGTTTGTTTTAATTAGATCTCATTTGTCAATTTCTGCTTTGGTTGCAATTGCTTTTGGCATCTGATCATGAAATCTTTGCCCATTCCTACGTCCAGAATGGTATTGTCTGGTTTGTCTTCCAGGGTTTTTATAGTTTTGGGTCTTACATTTAAGTCCTGAATCCATCTTGAGTTAATTTTTGTATATGCTATAAGGAAGGGGTCCAGTTTTAGTCTTCTGCATATGGCTAGTCAGTTCTCCCAGCACCATTTATTAAATACGGAAACCTATCCCCATTGCTTGTTTTTGTCAAGTTTGTCAAAAATCAGATAGTTGTAGGTGTGCAGCCTTATTTCTGAGTTCTCTGTCCTGTACCATAGGAAAAAAACTTTTTTATTGCTCTATTAGTCTGTTCTCACACTGCTAATAAAGACATATCTGAGATAGGGTAATTTGTAAAGGAAAGAGGTTTAACGGATTTGCAATTCCACATGGCTGGGGAGGCCTGACAATCATGTCAGAGGACGAAGAGGAAGCAAGACATGTCTTACATGGTTGCAGGCAAGAGAACACGTGCAGGGGAACTCCTATTTATAAAGCTGTCAGATCTTATGGGATTTATTCACTATCACAAAAAAAAGCATGGGAAAGACCCGCCCCCATGATTCAATTACCTCCCAATGGGTCCCTTCCAGTACATGTGGGAATTATGGGAGCTACGATTAAAAATAAGATTTGGGTAGTGACAGAGCCGAACTGTATCAATTGCCCTCAATATTTAAAGCTTCAAAAATTTTTTTGCTTATGTAGTAAATGCAATTTCAGTCAATAATAAGCCAAAACTATCTCTTGAAGAGAATACAACTGGTAGATGTCTTAGGCACCTTAATAGTTTAAAATCCCAGTGGTCATTGACAGGTGATACATGCCAGTGAGCAATAAGTGCCAACACTGTCAATGTCATCTGAGCATGGGTATTTTAAGCCCTCAATGTGCTTGAGTGAGCAATGACTTTTCAGAGTTCCAATAGATTGTTGCTATTCAGAACGCTATGTAATTCTTTTTTTTTTTTTTTTCTGTGTGACTTTCTAAATAGAGGCTAGCAGAATCCTTAAATGTCAGAAATTTTAGTATGGCAGCTAAACTCTTATTTGAACTTTTGACCTAGCTAGTAAAGCAATTTGATTTTGGTTGTTTTGATGGAATGTCACTAGTGACTCCAGTCAAGCTATTCTTAGGAATTTCTTCTTTGTGCTGACATTGCAGTTTTTATTTTTTATTTTTTAGGAGGATTCTTCATTCTCCCCCAATGATAGTTATATTATTACACAGAACAGTTGTTCAGTTTTAGATTGATTTTAGATCCAAACATTATATCACATATTAATTATATCATCAATATAATGATTGACAGTGCTTTTCAACTGCATTGAATCTAAGTCTTTTCACTAAACTGTACACTAAGCAAAAAATTCTAAATATCCTTGTGGAATAATAGTAAACGTGGTGTTCATCCTACTTAATGGAAACTGGTGCTGAATTCTCTCCAAAATAGTAATTGTAAAGAAAGAATTAGCTGAATAGATCACTTTCTTTAGCTTGTTATATGGCTTGAATTGTTAACTCCCATCTGGCACAGCAGATGCTATTGAAGGCACCACTTTGTAGAAGCCTATATAATACGCTGTTAACCTCTAAGACTCACCAGTTTTCTTTCAGTTTTCATATGAGAATACTAAACACAGACTTTGTAGACACTAGTTCAACTGCACTTCATATATCTGCAATTAGGACTGAAATCTCTTGCTAATCTCAGATGTTTCAAATGAACCAGTTGAGTTCCTTTAGGTAGTTCTCTTCTAGCATATGAGATTAAAAACCAGAACAAAAACCAGATTTACCCACATTCATTTTCATAATAGCTTGGATAAGGGAAGAAATCTCATTCAAATATTACATACATACAAATAATATATTCAGCAAGTGGTGATGCAACTGTCATACATAACTTCTTTTCACAAATTTTCATATAGGCTCATAACTTTGCTTTTAAATTTTTTACAGTAATACTGCTATAATTCCATGACATAATCATATTGATATTTAATTTTTATTAAATGGTTTATTCATAATAGTACCTTGTGCACCATTGTTTAACAAACACAATAAAGTTCTTTCATCAGCTTTAGACAATTTAACCCCCACAAATGTGAAGGCCCTAAGTTCCCAGTGGGGAATTTTGCCAAGACCTTGGTCATGGTCCCTCAGAACTGAAGCCTTTTTCTTCACTTTCTACCATCTGGTTTTGAAGGAATTGTGGACTTATTTGCGCATGTCCTGCAGATTTCTTTGATTCATTAAGGCAAGGATAAATTGGGTTGCTATGCCATAGCTCCTTTAATGCCTGAGGAGTTCACCCAGTCTGGGACAGTGGTTCATCAATGACCTTGGAAGGCAGCCTATCATATTCTCCCTTTTCATTGTCTTTATTAACCATCTAAAGACTTCACTTTTCCTAATATATTATTTACCTTTCAAATATGTTATTTCCTTTCTTCTGAATAACTTGAGTCTTTTGCACATGGGTCAGTCCTGCACTAAACTGCAGTTTAGTAATTGCAGTTACTAACAATACCATGACATACTCCTTCACGTAATGCTTCCCTCTTATAACAAGGTTACATTTGAAGCTCAAATGGGAGTTCCCATTATTATAGCAATATTAACCAATTCTATGTGGCTTATAGTCTCAACATATTAACATCATCAGTGGAGTATTCCATTTCGAAATCAAAATGGAATAGGATGAGGAAAATTTCTTTTCATGCTTAAGGATGCTTAAATTTCTTCTTTAATCCAGATTAACAAATTAGGGGTAAGATTAGGGGAATTTGCATACACAAGCATAATGGTAACAATAGATACCAACCGAGGGTCTTATAGATTCAATTGTTGTGTATCAAGTTCTTGAATTCATCAAGGCCATCATTTAGAACCAAATACCGCGTCCTACCCATTGTATCCAGAGATAATAAAATTGCAAACTTTGTTGCTACATAAAAGCTATTGTCATTAAGGTCCCTTTGGGTGCTGCTGGTGTTTACCCATGAAATTAGTCAATTTCCTAATAACATATCTCCTAGTTTCAGTAGTTTCCTGCTTGGAAATTTCACTTCTACAATTATTTCAGAATGATGGGTTAAATAAGTGCTTGCCACCTTTCTACCTTTCATTGGGATCATTTCTCCATTCCTAGACACGCAATAATCAGCTGCAGCTTTATTCTGCACTTCTAATTTCTCTGGAAGTGGTTTTATATTTACTATCTTGTTCCTTATCCGTTTAGCTATCCCCCTGGCTCTGGATCTATTACCTCTAAATTCAATTGAAAAATCTTTACAGCGAATGATCTCAGAGCTTGTTTAATCTCACACTGGGGCTGGCTCAGCAGTCAGCTTTGTAACCAAAGATTTTTTATTCTCCTTTTCTGATCTTCTTTCCTCCTGAGCAAAGTTGTAGTCATTTCACTTGAATTAGGTGGATCTTTCAATGTCAACTCTATCAATTATGACTTTCTGGATTATTAAAAAGACTCATACGACTCCACAAAGTATACCTAAATAGGGCTTTATTAAAGGAAAAGGATGATCAGCAGGAGAAAGTGATCACAATCAATCCTTAGGGAAGTCCAAGGCATCTAGGTGCAGCTTCCAAATGTCTTCCTTAGTCACACAGAACATGCTTTGACAATGAATAGCGAGCCACGGCACACACAAAATGCCTTGGTCTCAGGAAAGCAAGTTTCATCCAGGGAGAGGTTTTATAACTTTTGGGTCATGTAGCCAAAACAAGGCTACGTGATCAAGTTCAGTAACAGAAATTATGATTACATACATAACAGAAAGCAAGCACAAACTATTAATCTGTACATTTCCTATAAACAAGACTGAACAGCTTGTACATGCCTGGACAGAGGAGAAGTTCAGAACCCTAGTGTGGAAACACAGTCACTCTGTGGCTCCAGGCATACCCTGGAGATAAACATAGGATAGAAAGAGATTAGCTGAGATTAACAGTGTGATGACACACTAGCTTCATGACCAATGGCAAATTTTCTAAGTTTGTTACTATTTAATTTATATATATATATAATTAATAAAAATAATATCTAAAATAATAGTATCATGTTATACTTAAGTGCAATACAGCATGTAAATTGCCAAGTTTAGTGTCTGTCAAATAGTAAGCAAATTATAAAAATAGAAAAAGTGCTCCAATATGTATTGTGTATTTGCCATGATCAAAGCAGTATCTTAGGCTGATGAGGCTGATGATGTCACACACCATAATTTGTCACAGTGACTCATCAAAGCTCATAATGAAAATCAATCTGTGATTAAAATCAGAAAGGAAATATACAAGTTTAGCAAAATTTATCTATCTGTTCTCTCCAACTGATTCCTTTTCCCTTCCTTTTTTCTCCTAATTTTAATTTCATTCATTTGCTGAATTTAATGTAATTTCCTATGTACACAGAACTCAGCTTGCCATAGAGCTGGAACTCTGTAGAGGGAAAAAATGTGGTTATATCAGCTCTCTGTTAAAAACAAGAGATTTAGATAAAAATATAAATACATAGTTTTTATTAAGAAATAATAGACACTAATGCCTGCTTTCAAAAGGTAATTAGATTTAATTTTGTATGATGTACATGGGCAGTGATAATTTCTAGCACCCATCCCATTCATTTGTTTATTAATCATGATTTGTGTTGAATTATATGCATGGCTAACTAGCATTGGCTATAAAATAATGTATGAGTGCTGTCCCTGCTACTTCTCCCATCTGTCAGAAGGGGCCATTACCCTCCCTTATTGGTGTGCACTTATATGTAGGGGGAAATCTTGCAAAAAGAGTGGCTTGGCTGACTTTCTGGTCAACCCTTTCAAGTAAAATAGGAATGAATCGGGCTGGTGTTTTTTCTATGCCCAGCACTGATGTGTGCCAAGCATAGCAGACCAAGTGCACATCTGCAACATAATCAAGTTAAAACTGTACTGGATTCAAACATTTAGAGGAATTTTATTGAAAAAGATATTTCTACGAATCCCTTTTATCAAATGAAACTTTACATGGAACCTCTACACGTAAAATATATACAGATGGAAATGCTCTTTTTAACTCGGGAGGATGACTTGAGTATTGACTTCTCAAAGCCCAACCTTATCCACGGCTTTAGTTTAGAAAACTTAACTATAGCTACTCTGTGGGGTCATATTCTCAAAGAAAAATAATAACAATAATAATAAGAACAACAACAACATATGACTTTAATTCCTATTCCATAATATCAGAATCATAGAACTGGAAGGAGACTTGCCAGTCACAGTCTCGAGGTCACAAACTCATACATCTTTAGTATCACAGGTGTAATATAAACACATCCTATTGTGACATGGCAGGTAGTGGAGAAATCTGAGTCCTAATTGGTGAGCACACTCCCTGACTGAAACCATCCCAATTCATTTTTTGTTGACACACAAACAAAACCTCTGTGTCCCTTATCTAGTGGCCAGTTTGACCCCAGATTTTGCTCTATCACTACATTTTGAGGACCAGGAAATTGAAACCTAGAAAGATTAAGTCATATGTTTAACATCTCTCATTTCCAAGGCCACATTCAACTCATTATCTCATGACTAGAGAAGGGAATCTCAAACTATTTATGAAGAATAATTATTTGAAAAACGTATTTTATGTTTTTGAAAAATATTTTCCAATTTTAATCAGTTGCAGGTTCAGACTTTGTAAAATAAAGGAAAAATATATTAATTTTAAATTGAAATAATAAAAGATCTACAATATGGAAGCCCCAATTTGAAAAAATTTATTTAAGCCAATGCATATAAAATCTCTGCAAAGTATTTTGGAAGTTCCTAAATGCTTACTGTTATTGTACTTACCTCCTTAGTGTACTGGAAGAAATAAACAAAAACTGATGCAGGTCTACGGGCCACACTTTAAGTAGCACTGCTACAGGGACTCTGGGTTTAATCATAGGGTTTATTTAGGATTCCTATGCAGGCCTTTGCCTTTGCTTGTCTAGGAGAGCACACAATCAACTATGTCCTTTAAATAATGATCACTGACCTTCATTTTTATCTGGAAGTCTCTGTGGTGGTACCATGGCTGCTTTATGAACCAATTTTGTAAGAAAGTCAGCCATAGGCTTCTATCTTTAGAGCAGTTATAAATAGCCAGCAGATATAAGGTAGACTGGTATATATCCTGTCCCTTAGAAAAAATTGCAAAAATCAGAATGCAAACATTTAATTGGGGCTTCGTTCCTGTGTTTTCTTTTCTTTATAACTGGAAACAAGTTCAGCTGAGTCAAAAGTTCTTGCTTAATTAGTTGGTATACAGGCAGAGTAGAGTAATAACTCAGTGGATTTTCAAAAGCGCCAGGTAACCTAATAGCAGTTAGTCTCTCAACAGCAAAAAATTTATTAGTCCCTGTTCTTACATTTAGAGTTAATTTGAGAACATTCTTTATGGTATCCAGAAATTACATTATTAAAGTGAAGCAAACCCTCCCCACCTAAATCTTTAGGATTCTCTTGACTTAGAATTTAGTCATTTTAAAATCTCAGTTTTTGTATCTAATGAAATGTTGATTCATGCAAAGGCTTGAATTTTTTTTTTTTTTTTTTTTTTTTTTTGACAGAGTCTCACTCTGTCATCCAGGCTGGAGTGCAGTGGCACAATCTTGGCTC
>NW_026652276.1:13113583-13197142 GCF_009828535.3 Hylobates moloch
TTTTTTTTTTTTTTTTTTTTTTTTTCCAGACAGAGTCTCACTCTGTCATCCAGGCTGGAGTGCAGTGGCACAATCTTGGCTCAGTGCAACCTCCACCTCCCGGGTTCAGGGTTCAGGGTTCAAGCAATTCTCCTGCCTCAGCCTCCCAAGTAGCTGGGATTGGGATTTCAGGTGCCCACAACCACGCCAGGCTAATTTTTGTATTTTTAGTAGAGATGGTGTTTCTCCATGTTGGCCAGGCTGGTCTTGAACTCCTGACTTCAAGTGATCCACCCGCCTTGGTGATCCACCCACCTCAGCCTCCCAAAGTGCTAGGATTACAGGCATGAGCCACCATGGCTGGCTAAAAGGCTTGAATTTTTTAAGGCATGAATACTGAAAAAGAATTAAAAAAAAGGATTTGAATATTTGGCAGCTGTTCTATTTGAACAAGAATGTATTGACTTCCTCTGAAGAAGAGCTGGGGGAAATAAAGTCACTGAGGCTTGGAAGAGCTTTGAACTCCTATTTTTCAGAACTGGTGGTATCTATCAGGGCACTGACACCTAAAAATGTCCCTTTTCCCAAATGAGGCATTGTCTTATTTCTCACTAAACCAGGCCCTTTATAAAGGTTTATTCAGGAGAGCGGACTGGCATCCAAACAGCATCCATAGAAATTCATTAATATGGATTTATCTCAACTTACTAAGGAAGAGAAGTATGTCAGACACTTGTTCAAAGCCATGACTATAATGCGTGCTGACAGCCTACTCGAAATATTAGAGTTACTCTTCGTAGAGAGCAAAAATTGTGAATCTAGGCTGTGTTGTGTTGGTGCTACCTGCTTCCCCAGCACACTCAGTTGTGGCATGAAGACCTTGAGGCTCTAGGCCCAAGTCTTCCAGGCATTCAGCCAAACTGGCTTGGACAAAACTGCCAGAATATTGTGAACCCCACAAGTGCACAGAAATTTGAAAATAATTTTGTTGCATTAAGTTTGCCAGAGTATGCTGTATCACTGATAGGTCATCTCTACTTCAATGTCTCATTATTTGTCTCAAACTCAACGCATGAAAAAACTAGGTAAGACAAAAATAATGGTTGTTCCCTTCCACACCACCTGTGTTAGGGTCTCTTTCAATATGCCTCATGTACATCTAGTGGATATACACCAAGGCACCCAGTTACCCATGACCTGTGAGTGGCCATGTGTTTACCCCAATGCAACTTAACACCAACTCCCCTCATTTCTATCTTCTTTATTTTTGCAATATATACCATTTCTCCTTGCCTTTACCTGTAGTCCTTTCTCTTATGTTTGAATTGCCATTAAAACACATATCCTGGACTCAAGACTGTCCTTACAATTAATTCTCACATCACTGCCATATCAATTTTTCTAAAATTTAGGCTCCGATTTTGTCATATTACTTGCAAAACCCTTCACTACTACCTCCCGTAATTGGGAACCATAGGGTGAAATCAAATTCCCTTAGTAAAGAATGGGAGAACTTTCCTTCTAGGAACACTGGTTTCTGCTCCTGCCTAGAGTAGAAACTCATAACCAATCTCTATCTAATTCACTAATTGGAGTAGAAACTCATAACCAATCTCTGTGTAATTCTAAGACAAAGGTCTTTTACTTGAGGATAATATTGTGTGAAGTCAGTCAATATCATCCTCAAATAAAAGGCCTTTGTTTTAGAGGCAAAGACTAATGAATGAATAAATTTACATGACTTAAGAAAAATTAAAATCTTCAGTATATATTTTATGTACCTTTCCAATGAACTGACTAGTGAATAGTCTTGGTTACCTTGCATGAGAAGGCTTCTAAATTTCCTTTACATCCATCCTTTAACGCATTCTGTTTTCTCTGCTTAGAGTATTTGCCTTCCATGTGTTTGTCCTTCTCCTTGTCCTCTGCTTCTCATCATTCATAAGTTAGCACAGTCATCCATTTCTCCAGGGGGCACCAGTCATGTCATCAAATCATTCCACTTCTTCCTGTTTGCTTATAAAAACATAATCTGATAGATTCTTATTTAAGAATATTTTAAAAGCAAAAGAGCCTTTTTTATTGTTGTCCATTTATTTTATTTCTACAGTACAATGCAGGAAAACATATATGCATTTGTATATGTATTTTGTGCGAGTCTTTTTAAACTGTGTATTCATCCTTTCTAGATTAATTCATTCTCCCCACCAAGTCAATAACCAAATGCCCAACAGAGTTTGGTAGGAGAAACAAGCCAGTACATACTTTTGTTTAACAATCCCAAGTTGCAAAGAGGCTCTCCTAAATGAGGTCAGAGACCTTCCTAAGAGAAAACAGTTAACTTGACCCTCGACGAGCATTGTGAATTGTGAATGACAAGACTGTTAACCACGAAAGGGCTCAGTAGTCATGTATGTCAACTCGCCTGTACAATATTCCTTAACTCAGCTTTTCAAGCCCTGCCAGAATGTCCCTGGGCATGACAAATTCCTTCATCCCCAAATAAGTCTTGGTTGTAGCTTTGATCCCACAAACCTCTTTTCCTTAGGGGAGTTAAATAAGAAACCATTTCACTGATATACCTAATGCTAAATGACGAGTTAATGGGTGCAGCACACCAACATGGCACATGGATACATATGTAACAAACCTGCACATTGTGCACATGTACGCTAAAACTTAAAGTATAATAATAATAATAATAATAAAACTGCTGAAAAACAAAACAAAACAAAAAAAGAAACCATTTCACTGAAATAATAGAATAATAGTTTATGCTTATATAGGTCTTACTATTTATTGGGTATAAGGGCTTTACATAAATTAACACTGTTCAAGAGCAAAAATTGATAAATCATAGACAAAACAAAGTACAAACTAACTTTAGTCTCCATTTTCAGTGTGACTTTCAATCTTCTAGGCTATTTATGACCCTTCCCTGGAAGGCATGTTGAATAAATCACATACTTTTTTAAAATGTCACTCTTGGAGAATACAAAGTCCTGCAGTAACTTTTGGATCCAAGAATAGTCTCAACTTAGCAATTAAAATGTTTGTTCCTATTTTAATTAAAAACAAACTACTAAATTTTATTTAGAGTTAACCCTTCCGTCTATCAGCTTCATTTGGGGAAGGCCATGTTGGTGCAGATGGCACTGCCAGCTTCTTTTCTCTTCCCCAACTAGTATTCCCCTATTCCCCTTCTCTTCCTCCAGCCTCTTCCTCCAGTTCAGCTTCTTTTTTTTTTTTTTTTTTTTTTTGAGATGGAGTCTTGCTCTGTTGCCCAGGCTGGAGCGCAGTAGCGTGATCTCGGCTCACTGCAACCGCTGCCTCCCAGGTTCAAGTGATTCTCCTGCCTTAGCCTCCCAAGTAGGTAGGACTACAGGCACCCACCACCACACCCAGCTAATTTTTTTTCTTATTTTTATTTTTCGTATTTTTAGTAGAGATGGGGTTTTGTCATGTTGGCCAGGCTGGTCTCGAACTCCTGGCCTCAGGTGATCCACCTGCCTCGGCCTCCCAAAGTGCTGGGATTACAGGCATGGAAAACCACGCCCAGCCTCTAGATTTTAGATTTCTTAGGGATGAGTGTTTGACAGTGTGTTCACAGGATTTCCCACAGTCCCGCAGGCAGGTATCAGGCACGTTAAATGGTTTTTTTGAAGTCCCTTTCACTCCTCCCACTGCATCCTTGCTTTTCAAGGCATGCATGGTGGCCTAGCATCTTTTCTGGACATTTATATATTAGCAACGATCTAGTTGACCTACCTGGAACCTAAAGTAATACAATATTGTAGTTAAGAGCAGTTCAGAGCCCAAAGTTCATGGTCAGAGACCTGGATTTGAGTCCCTGTTCCATTACTTGTGAGCTACGTGACCTTTGGCAAGTTATTTAACCTCTCTAAATCACTGGGTTTTTTCAAAGGTAAAATGTAAATAATCATACGGCCTGTTTCATAGCACTGGTGAGAAGAATCAATAACATAATTTGGATAACACAGTTAACATAGGACTTAGCAAGTAGCATTAATACCAATTTTACTTATCAATGAAAATCATCAAAGTAATTATTGCTTCCTAGTCTCAGGGATGCGGGCTGTCATCCTGAGTGTTGAGCATCATATTCAGGTAGTTATTAAGCTTTCAGGTAGCTGGCAGTTTCAGGCAGCTGGCAACAGCTGCTGAACTGAAATACAGAGAATAAATGCTGAGACATGAATCTGGCTACTGTAAGACATATTGCCCTACCCCACCCTGAAATAGCCACATTTCTACAATTTTTTTCTGACCTAAAGAGGAAATATAAGTGATTTTCTTTCCCTAAATATTGACTCCCAAATCATTGAAAGATACGCAAAACTTGATACCTCCAGAGAGTAAAATAGACAGGTATTCTCTGTTTCTCTCTTTGTTTTCTAAAGTCTGTATCTGCAGCAGTTCAATTTAAAACTCTGAATTCCTAAACAATATATTAAATAATTACATTTTCTGTAATCTATGGTAATACATTTTTTTTCTCATGGAGTCTATATAGGTCTATACAGAGTATGCTCCTTCATGATACACCTAATAATGAATTCCTTTAATCCATTATTAGATAGGATTCAGACATTTAGCTTTGACTGTGGAGATTTCTTATTATTTTATCTGAGTAAGGCTTGAGATTTGCATTTCTATTAACCTCTTATCTTTTTAACGTTGTTTTTGAACTATTGGTGCTGTGGCTGACTGCAGAGGCTGAAGACTGCATTTGGTACCAGCACTAATTTAATGTTCTGAATCTCTTAAAAAGTGAGAGCTTGCCTTGCAGTCTAAACAGTGTAGAATACTGTGAAAAATAAACTAGCTTGATGAGATTAAGTTCTTCATGGGAGAGATATGGTTGCCTTGTCCTTCAATCACCCTAATTTGATCTTCAGAGACTAGTTTGAGGTATTGACTGCTGCAGTCCCAGGAAGGCCAATGGATAGATGATTTTGCCCCAGAAAGTCCTAGCAGGAAGGGTTGCTGGATTAAAGTCCTCAAATAGTATGAGTTAAATATAGGTTTATCTCCAACTTTATATACAATAAAAGTATTCCAAATTTTATTTCTAAAGAATAGCACTAAGAGATGATCACATCCCTCTAAGGTTTGTGTAAGACAGAAAAAGAAGAAATGTAAAGAATAAAAATCTGAGATTTACCCCTAAACTAAACTAGTAACAATTTATTATTAGAAATATTGCCTTTCTGACTAATTACAAATTAAGTTGACTTGAATATCAAATAAAATAAATAATTTGCAATTAGATATCCTTTTGCTTTGTAGGGAGCATATAGCTCACAATTTTCATTCGTAAAATCATAATGCTGTACACTTTTGGGAAAACTTCAGATTGCTTTTCTACTTTCCAACTCCCAAAGTGAACATTCATCATTGTGTGGGAACTGCTATTCATTCTGTGAAATTTATGACACCTTTTAGGAAACATCAAGATACTTAAGATGCATGAACAACACAAATAAAATATAATCTATATGATGGCTCATTCAACACTCAAAAATATTTCTGGATAGCTACTACATTTCAAATACTTAACTATGTTTTAGAGCTGTAAGAGGAAAGATGTATTCTCTACCCGCCAAGAAATTCTTACTATTTTTAGAGAAATAACAAAAGTTTTCATGTAGTCATTGTTCATTGCAATAATGATACATACATTTCATTACTATTATATTTTATGTAGTTATCTTCTTCACGAGATTGAAGGCTTAAAAAGGCAAGAACTGATTCTTATTATTTCTATATCTACCTATCTACACGTGTCTATTGTAGCACCCAACCCCCGCCCACTGTGGTTTTGCTTTCTACGCATTCAGTTATCTACAGTCAAATGGGGTCCAAAAACATTAAATGAAAATTCCAGAAGTAAACAATTCATAAATTTAAATTGCATGCCTTTCTGAGTAGCATGATAAAATCTTTAACCCTCCCACGCCATCCCACCTGGGACATGAATAATTTCTGTGGCCAGTGTATCTACACTGTACATGCTACCTGTCAGTTACCAGTTAGTCCCTTAGTAGCCTTCTTGGTTATCTGATCAACTGTTTCTCACTGTATCTCAGTGCTTGTGTTCAACTAGCCCTTATTTTACTTTTATTACAGCATATTGTTATAATTGATGTATCTCATTATTATTGTTAATCTGTTTGTGTCTAATGTATAAATTTAACTTTACCACAAATATGTTTGTATAGAAAAAAATGTAGTATACACAGGGTTCGGTACTATCTGAGGTTTCAGACATCCACTGGGGATCCTGGAATATATTAGGGAGCATTACTGTACATGTAGATGTCTGTCAAATTATTCATGTCAAGTTAAAATTAAATTAAAAAAATTTTAAATGACCTTTTGAAAATTATTCGTAAGGTCAGAATAGTAAAAATATTGTGTTCCTAGTTTGTTGGTTAATTATACATTTCTAGAGGCTAAACCTTGACTATACATAATGTTAATTCAGCTTCTTTGAGAAAAATAATATGACTAAAAGCTTAAAAATGTTTTCCATAGGGTAACAAAATTATTCCAAAATGAGTTATAACAATCTCTATGAATAGCTCATTCTGAAAATGTTTAACGGTTTATTTAAAAACATGTCTAGAATTTTTAAGCTACGTAATAAATATATACATTTACAATAATTGGCATAGGTGAAGATTCATTCTGAGGCAGCAGGTCATGATGGGAAGAACAGTTGGCTCTGGAGCCACGGTGCTCTGGGTTGAATGCAAGCTGTGAGACCTTAGACAATTTACTCAACCTCTCTCTGCCTATATTTTCACAATTGGAATATGGATATTATATTAGTATCTAACTCCATGCAGTTATCATGAAGACTAAATGAGCCAGTTTATGTACAATGCTTAAAGGTATGCCAGACATGCAGCAAATGCTCATTGTATTAGCTATGATCATTATCATCACCAGTAATAGAAGTGAAAGTAGCAGTAGAAGAAAAGTAATGGTGCTAGTATTAGGAATAATTAGCATTAGTAGAAGTAACAACATTCATGATTATAGGGTACAATTGGGAAGAAAAGAGATGATTCAGTATCTTCACTTTTTGTGTGTAATTTTCAACTTCCACATAGATAGACCAATGGAAAGGAGCTAATGTTGCCTGTTTGACGTATAGGAATGCTTTATGGTATGATTTGGCTCTATGTCCCCTCCCAAATCTCATCTTGTAGCTCCCATAATATCCATGTGTTGTGGGACGGACGCAGTGGGAGATGATTGAATCGTGGGGGCAGGTCTTTCCCTGATAGTGAATGGGTCTCACAAGATACAATGTTTTAAAAATGAGTGTTTCTCTGCACAAGTGCTCTATCTTTGCCTGCTGCCATCCACATAAGCTGTGACTTGCTCCTACTTGCCTTCCAACATAATTATGAGGCCTCCCCAGCCACGTGTAACTGTGAGTTCAATTAAACCTCTTTCTTTTGTAAATTGCCCAGTTTCAGGTATGTCTTTATCAGCAGTGTGAAAATTGACTAATTCAGTAAATTGGTGCCAGTATAATAGGGTGCTGCTGTAGATACCTAAAAATGTGGAAGCAGCTTTGGAACTGGGTAACAGGCAGGGATTGAAACAGTTTGGAGGGCTCAGAAGAAGACAAGACAATGTGCAAAAGTTTAGAACTTCCTAAAGACTTGTTGAATGGCTTTGCTCAAAATGCCGATTAGTGATATGGACAATAATGTTCAGGCTGAGTTGGTGTCAGATGGAAATGAGGAACATGTTGGGAACTAGAACAAAGGTGACTCTTATTATGTTTTAGCAAAGAGGCTGGTGTTATTTTGCCCCTGCCCTAGAGATTTGTGGAAATTTGAACTTGACAGAGATGATTTAGAGTATCTAGCCGAAGAAATTTCTAAGCAGCAAAGCATTCAAAATGTGACTTGGGTGCTGTTAAAGGCATTCAGTTTTACAAGGGAAACAGAGCATAAAAGTTTGGAAAATTTGCAGCCTGATGATGTGATAGAAAAGAAAATTCAATTTGCTGAGGGGAAATTCAAGCTAGCTCTAGAAATTTGCTTAAGTAACAAGGAGGTGAATGTTAATCACCAAGACAATGGGGAAAATGTCTCCAGGGCATGTCAGAGACCTTTGCGGCAGCCCCTCCCATCACAGGCCTGAAGGTTTAGGAGGAAAAAGTGGTTTCGTGGGTCTGGCCCAGGGTTCCTTGCTGTGAGCAGCCTAGGGACTTGGTGCCCTGTATCCCAGCTTCTCCAGCCATGGCTGCAAGGGCCAACATAGAGCTCGAGCCATGGTTTCAGAGGGTGCAAGTCCCAAGCTTTGGCAGCTTCCACGTGGTATTGAGCCTGCAAGTGCACAGAAGTCAACAATTGAGGTTTGGGAACCTCCTCCTAGATTTCAGAAAATGTATGGAAATGCCTGGATGCCCAGGCAGAAATTTGCTGTAGGGATGGGGTCCTCATGGAGAACCTCTGCTAGAGCAGTGCAGAAAGGAAATGTGGAGTGGGAGCCCCCACACAGAGTCCCTACTGGGGCACCACCTAGTGGAACTGTGAGAAGAGGGCCTCCGTCCTCCAGACCCCAGAATGTTAGATCCACTGACAGCTTACACCATGCACCTGCAAAAGCTGCAGACACTCAATGCCATCCCATGAAGGCAGCTGGGAGAGAGGCTGTACCCTGCAAAGCCACAGAAGCAAAGTTTCCCAAGACCATAGGAACCCACCTCTTGCATCAGTATGCCCTGGATGTGAGACATGGAGTCAAAGGAGATCATTTGGAGCCTTAAGATTTGACTGCCCCTCTGTATTTCGGACTTGCTTGGGGTCTTTAGCCAGTTTGTTTTGGCCAATTTCTCCCATTTGGACTGGCTGTATTCAACCCAATTCCTGTCCCTTCGTTGTATCTAGGGAGTAACTAACTTGCTTTTGATTTTACGGGCTCATAGGCAGAAGGGACTTGCCTTGTCTTGGATGAGACTTTGGACTGCGGACTTTTGAGTTAATGCTGAAATGAGTTGAGACTTTGGGGGACTCTTGGGAATGCATGATTGGTTTTGAAATGTAAAGATATGAAATTTGGGAGGAGCCAGGGGCAGAATGATATGATTTGGCTGCATCCCCACACAAATCTGATCTTGTAGCTCCCATAATTCCTGTGTGTTGTGGGAGGGACCCAGTGGGAGATTATGGAATCATGGAGGTGGGTCTTTCCATGCTGTTCTTATAATGGTGAATGGGTCTCATGAGATCTGATGGTTTTACAAACTGGAGTTTCTCTGCACAAGCACTCTCTCTTTGCCTGCAGCCATCCACATAAGATGTGACTTTGTCCTGTTTGCCTTCCTCCATGATTCATGATTATGAGGCCTCCCTAGCCACATGGAACTGTGAGTCCAATTAAACCTCTTTCTTTTGTAAATTGCCCAGTCTCAGGTATGTCTTTATGTCTTTATCAGCAGTGTGAAAAAGGACTAATATACCTTACTTATAACTTTTTAAATGAGGCAACTTTGGTAATTTATGAAAAATGAGCTTCTCTAATATCCAGATATTGATTTTCAATTATTTGAAAGCACAGTGGCTGTGCTGTTTTGGTGGGTCCAGCAGGACAATGATTGTCTCATGAAAGATAATTCTTAATTCCATTGTCAGAAACAGGGTGTGAGACTGGATTCCATCCAGAACGGAAAATCACATTTTTCTGTCTCACAGATATTTATTTCTACTTTGAACAAAAGGCTTAGTTTTGTTTGCAATTACAATCACTGAACTAAAGCTTAAAATACAGTAGAAATGCTTTAAAATATAACATTAACATCTTAAAGCCAAACAGTCAAATGATGATATTTTTCATGTCATTACTTTGGTGTCAGGAAAACCCAAATGAACTCCAGTATGAGAGCAGGACTTTTAATATAACAGTACATTTCAGGAAATTGATAGATATTAACTACTAGATTTAGTTTTCAAGGGAGAGGTTGTGTCATTGAATTTAATGGTAATGGAGGAGGGAGACGTGTTTTTTATAACTCCCAGACTAGCCATTTTTGAGTCTCTAAAATAAAAAAAAATAGTAATTTCCTTTAAGATAGAATTCCCATTAGAAGCTGAAATTGGTCTCTATTATTATACTACAGTTTGCTTAAATGCTTGCCTTCATTGCCAGAAAATGAGCCCTTCAAATTAAGGATCACGTCTTCATCAATTTTGATGTTGCAAATGGTATGATTTCCTTAATCCCTCCAGCAAAGAAGTTTATTTCATGGAGAAACACATGAGCAAATGATGCAATTAAAACATGGAACATTACTAGTCTTTCTTCTGCCATGTTATGCCATCTCTGTGTCTTCCTAAGCAAAGTGAAATGGAAACCTTGATCGTGATCTTAACAACCATAACTGCTTAACAGATTGATCTCATGGACTCAGCAGAGAGTGAAAAGAGTTTCTGAAATCCATATTGTGCAAGTCTCTAAATATCCTTTTTGTCAAATCTTTCCACAAAAGCTAAGCACATACCTGGCTGTCTTTGAGCTATAATACCTACATGCTTCTCTGGGATTCTTGTAGTACTCACTGCAAAGCCAGATTGCTGAAGAGATTGCAGAATGGACAACAATAAAAAGGGAGTTATTTCAACATGATCCAGCAGCCTGCAAAAAAAAAATTGAGAAAAACTGCTTACTCTTTCATGAAAATATCAAGCCAGCTCCAAGAAACAATAGCATGTTCTCAAGCTGTAGAATTTTGTGTTTATTGTCTTCCTCCCAGTCATTTTGTCTTGACATCCCACATTTTTCTAGGCAGAACAATATGAGAACATGGAAGACATACTTTTCCAATGTGCATGCCACAGAACTTTCAAAGGTCACGAACCTGCAGGATTTCAAAATAGGGATCCCAAGGAATATTGGCAGACAACACACTGATTCTAACACAATTGAATTGAGTAATAATAACTGAAAAATTCTTCATTCACATCCAAAATAAAATTAATTTCATAATTTTAGAATTAAAAATAATCTGAAGTTACTTGAAGGTTTAACTCTTTCTCACCTAATTAGGAAGGTATAATATATTAACCTGAGGTGGGATAATGTGAGAGAAAGAAATTGGCCACAGGTTCCATAAATGCAGGAATATTATCTGCAGCAAAAAAAGAGATAACTCTAACTTAAACCTGATCAAGCCATTAGTGAAGAATATGCATTCATTTTTAGCATAAAGATTAGAATAAAATATTGACAAACTGTAATTTATGTGGTTTTGAGCTATCCGTATGGAGATGGAGAGGAAAATGCCACATAACAGTTGATGATGGAAGTGGGAAGACTTAGCTTGGAGATAAAAGATTTTGGAGGAACATAGTTTTGTTCTTAAATATGTGATGAAAGGGTCAGACTTGTTCAGATGGTCCCAAAAGGAGGAAGTAGAGCCAATGTGAAGTTGATTTTGTCTCCTCAGTGGAAGGTTGAGTGTTTCAATCTACATTAATGGTAGATTGGTATAATAATGAAATGAACTTTCTTGGTGGTGGATGAATTGTAAGTTCATCTACAAGCATTTCTGATGGTGTGAAAAAGTTTTAAGCATACAATGTGCTGTTAACTTGGTTTATCACTAATCAAACAGAGCTGCTTTAGAAAGTCTGGGGGCAATGTTAATGATTACACTGGGCTAACAATTGTAAATGAGACTGTCTTGGATAACTGTGGATGAATGGGCATCCTGCTCATGAGGTATCATTCCACTCTGCTTTTGTGTGAGAATGTTGCCAGGGAGTTTCTCTTACAGACCTTCCTGATTTTCTTTTCTTTCTTTTTTTTATTATACTTTAAGTTTTAGGGTACATGTGCACAACGTGCAGGTTTGTTACATATGTATACATGTGCCATGTTGGTGTGCCACACCCATTAACTTGTCATTTACATTAGGTATATCTCCTAATGCTATCCCTCCCCACTCCCCCTACCCCACAACAGGCCCTGGTGTGTGATGTTCCCCTTCCTGTGTCCATGTGTTCTCATTGTTCAATTCCCACCTACGAGTGAGAACATGTGGTGTTTGGTTTTTTGTCTTTGCGATACTTTGCTGAGAATGATGGTTTCCAGCTTCATCCATGTCCCTACAAAGGACATGAACTCATCATTTTTTATGGCTGCATAGTATTCCATGGGGTATATATGCCACATTTTCTTAATCCAGTCTATCATTGTTGGACATTTGGGTTGGTTCCAAGTCTTTGCTATTGTGAATAGCGCCGCAATAAACATACATGTGCATGTGTCTTTATAGCAGCCTGATTTATAATCCTTTGGGTATATACCCAGTAATGGGATTGCTGGGTCAAATGGCATTTCTAGTTCTAGATCCCTGAGGAATCGCCACACTGACTTCCACAATGGTTGAACTAGTTTACAGTCCCACCAACAGTGTAAAAGTGTTCCTATTTCTCCACATCCTCTCCAGCACCTGTTGTTTCCTGACTTTTTAATGATGGCCATTCTAACTGGTGTGAGATGATATCTCATTGTGGTTTTGATTTGCATTTCTCTAATGGCCGTGATGATAAGCATTTTTTCATGCGTCCGTTGGCTGCATAAATGTCTTCTTTTGAGAAGTGTCTGTTCATATCCTTTGCCCACTTTTTGATGGAGTTGTTTGTTTTTTTCTTGTAAATTTGTTGGAGTTCATTGTAGATTCTGGATATTAGCCCTTTGTCAGATGAGTAGGTTGCAAAAATTTTCTCCCATTCTGTAGGTTGTCTGTTCACTCTGATGGTAGTTTCTTTTGCTGTGCAGAAGCTCTTTAGTTTAATTAGATCCCATTTGTCAATTTTGGCTTTTGTTGCCATTGCTTTTGGTGTTTTAGACATGAAGTCCTTGCCCGTGCCTATGTCCTGAATGGCATTGCCTAGGTTTTCTTCTAGGGTTTTTATGGTTTTAGATCTAACATTTAAGTCTTTAATCCATCTTGAATTAATTTTTGTATAAGGTGTAAGGAAGGGATCCAGTTTCAGCTTTCTACATATGGCTAGCCAGTTTTCCCAGCACCATTTATTAAATAGTGAATCCTTTGTCTTTTTATTTGTTTTTTTTTTTGAGACGGAGTCTCGCTCTGTCACCCAGGCTGGAGTGTGGCGGGATCTCGGCTCACTGCAAGCTCCACCTCCGGGGTTCACGCCATTCTCCTGCCTCAGCCTCCAGAGTAGTTGGGACTACAGGTGTCTGCCACCACACCTGGCTAATTTTTTGTATTTTTTGGGGGGTTTTTTGTTTGTTTGTTTTTTTTAGTAGAGACGGGGTTTCACCGTGGTCTCCATCTCTTGACCTCATGATCCACCTGCCTCGGCCTCCAAAAGTGCTGAGATTACAGGCATGAGCCACTGCGCCTGGCCGACCTTCCTGATTTTCTAATAAAAAGGTTAGCAAATGTGATCTGGTCTCTTAAGAAAGTGAGCAGCGAGAAAGACAAACCCAAACATATTTGTAAGCAGTAAGTTTTCACTTTTGTCAACCTTCCTAACTCTGTATTATCTGAATTCCTCCCACCCAACCCTTTTCGTATTTTGACTTCTCAGGTCTGTACACTTGCTGTTCAAATCCCTACCCCTACACCCACACACACACACACACACACACACATACACACACACACACACACACAGCAGTGTGGCATCCACAGCTAACTTTTTGGTTTTTATTTTTTATGTTTATTTTTATCTCTATGTGACAAGATATCACCCAAAGACAGAACTTCCTGGACACTTCTCTTCACCCCAAGGCATCTCTTGTTCAAATTCCTATTATTCTAATTTAATTGATTAAATAAACTATGAATTAGAAGCAAAATTATGCTCCTTATACAGTTGATAAGTATATCTATTGACTATCTATTTCTCTCTCTCTTAATCTTTTAAGGGGCTCTAGCACCTGAAAATGATGCTTCCTCTCACCCTAATACAATTCCAATAGTTTGCATTTCAGCATGCTACATAGTCATGGCTCAATCTGCAACAAAATAGGGATAGAAAACCTGCCAACTCGCCAGGATAGGGAAGATAACTGGGGGATAGTTAGGCACCAATACCAGATAAGTGGACAGTCTGCATCAAAGAAACTGGCAGGAAGTTGCTAGAACTTTACTCTAGGGAACAGAGTTTTGGGGATAGGTCCCCTAGAAGCCAGATCACTGAGCAGAGAACCGAGCCAAGAAGAAAATGCAGAACTCAGCCATTACAGTTAAAATTCCAGGCTGGAATACAATCATTAAAAACAAAGCAAGAGTCTAGACAGTTGAGTTACCAACAAAACAGAACAAAAACAAAAACAGAGTTGGACAGGTAACAAAGTGAACACAAAGCTAGCGAGGAGTATTTGTCCTAGGAATGCCTGTGACATCATTCCTGAGGTCAGGGCTGTGGCCATGTCTGGAGTAGGCTGCTGCTGAGTTTGGAAGTTCGGTGCCCCCAGGTTCTAGGATAAAGCAATGCAGAAGAAGAGAGATAGTGAGTCGATGTGGGACATTGACTATTCTTGTCTCTTGGCTTCCCAGTGCCTGGAATCTAGGAATCTGTTTCAGAACTTGGAAGATGCTTTCTGTCTTTTAAAAAAAAATTAAATTCTTTTTAAAATTTAAAAATATTTGAAAGATTAATAAAAATAGTATTTATTCATTGTGTAAAATGTGATGATTTGACATACATATACATTATGCACCGATAACCACAGTCCATTTAATTAACACAACCATCATCTTTCATCATTGCCATTTAGTGTATGTGTAGTGAGGAAACTTAAAATATGCTCTTTTATTGTATTTCAAGTGAATAATATGGTATTATTAATTGTAAGCACCATGCTGTACGTTAGAGCTCCAGGACTTACTAATCTAATAACTGAAAGTGTATGTCCTATGACCAGCATCTTCCTGTTTCCCTGAACCTCTAGGCCCTAGTAACAATCATTCTATTCTCTGCTTCTATGAGTTTGACATTTTAGATTCCACATATAAATGAGATTACATAGCATTTGTCTTTCTGTGTGTGGCTCATTTCATATATCATAATGTCTTCCGGGTTCCTCCATGTTGTCCCAAATGCCAGGAGTTTCTTCTTTTTTATGGTTGAATAGTATACCATTTGAGTGTGTGTGTGTTTGTGTGTGTGTGTGTGTGTGTGTGTGTGCACTGCCACATCTTCTTTATCCATTTATCCATTGACACTTAGGTTATTTCCATATTTTTGTTATTGTGCATAATGCTGCAATAAACATGGGAGTGCAGATATCTCTTCAAGGTACTGATTTCATTCCTTTGTATATATACTTAGAAGTGGGATTGCTGGATCATATGTTAGTTCTGTTTTAATCTTTTGAGGACTCTCCATACTGTTTTCCATAACGGTTGTCTCAGTTTACATTCCCACCAACAGTGTGCAAGGATTCTTCACTTATCTCCATATCCCCACCAGCTCTTATTGCTTGTCTTTTTGTGGAAATGCTTTCTTAATATTTGCACAGCCACACAAATGTTCAGTATTTAAAATTGATGAGGAACTCACCAAACAATGACTCATTTAAAACAATCAAAAAGTTATTTTTTTGATAATAGGAGAACAACAAAAACAAATGAAGAAATAATCTTTTAAAGACAACAATACGTGTATTTTGTATTCAGCAGACTTCAAATGACCCATCCTCCTTCAGCTCCAGCTCCAAACATTAATTGTCAGTAACATCAGGAAAGCAAGTGATACAGAAAGGTGTGATGACTTTTTTCATCCTAAGTTTTCAATATTGCTATTTGCTTCCATCTTACCCTGCTTATTTCTGCTTTTCCCACTATTCATTTACCATAGGAATCTGAGTTTAATGCCTTTCTTGTGCCAGTTTTGTCTTTTTGCCCTTTGAAGCAACAGAGGGCGTCCAATGCAGGCAAATCGAAATACCATAAATTTTTTGCCACTCTGCTGTCCGTAAGATCTGATCAGCACAGATATAGCAACAGAGTCTTTTTACATCTCTGCCTCTTGCAAGCTTTCTTTGAATTAAAACATACCTTTCAAGTATAGGAAACATATGGGGATGTAGAGAATTTCTATCTGTCAAACTGTGGTAGGTAGGACTCATGGTTAGCTATGATTTATTATGTCTAATAATTGACACTTTCCAGATTGCCCATGTGATATTTATGGCAACCCTAGGAGGTAACTGTTATATCCTCCCTCTACAGTTGAGGAAACTGAGAAATGTCCCACAGTTGGTTTGCAGCTGAGTTTGGACTTGAAGCCTGTTATGTCTTATTTTTCCAAACCTGCAAATTCTTAATACCTGTTAGTTGGTGTGTTTGTTTCCAGTTGGCTTAAACAACCCACATTTATTATCTCACAGTTCTGGAGGTCAGAAGTCTAAAATGGGTTTCATTCTATTAAAGTCACGTTGTCAACAGGGCTGTGCTCCCTCTGGATGGCTTAGGGAAGAGTCCATGCCTGGCATTTTTCCAGCCTCTGGGGGTTGCTGGCATTTCTGAGCTTGCAGCTATTTCACTCCATTCTGCCTCCTTCCCCACATGCCCTTCTCTTCTATTTGTCTATCAAGTCTCCCTCTGCCTCACTCTTTTTTTGTTTGTTTTTGAGACGGAGTCTTTCTCCGTAGCTGAGGCTGGAATGCAGTGATGCAATCTCAGCTCACTGCAGCCTCTGTCTTCCAGGTCCCAGTTCAAGCAATTCTACTGCCTCAGCCTCCTGAGTAGCTGGAATTACAGGTGCACACCACCATGCCCAGCTAATTTTTTTTTTTTTTGAGATGGAGTCTCGCTCTGTTGCCCAGGCTGGAGTGCACTGGCACAATCTCGGCTCACTGCAAGCTCCACCTCCTGGGTTCACTCCATTCTCCTGCCTCAGCCTCCTGAGTAGCTGGGTTAATAGGCATCCACCACCACGCATGGCTACTTTTTTCTATTTTTAGTAGAGATGGGGTTTCACCATGTTGACCAGGTTGGTCTTGAACTCCTGACCTCGTGATCTGTCCTTCTCAGCCTCCCAAAGTGTTGATATTACAGATGTGAGCCACTGCACCCAGCCCCCTCTGCCTCATTCTTATAAGAACACTTGTCATTGGATTTAAGGCCCTTCTGGGTAACCTAGGATAGACTCTTTCGACTTTACTTTGTCGCTGAGGCTAGAGGGCAGTGACGTGATCACCACTCACTGCCACCTCCACCTCCCAGGCTCAAGTAATCCCCCACCTCAGCCTCCCGAGTAGCTGGGACCACAGGCACGTGCCACCATGCCCGGCTAATTTTTGTATTTTTTGTAGAGATGGGATTTCACCATGTTGCCCAGGCTGGTCGCAAACTCCTGAGCTCAAGCCATGTACCTGCCTCGGCCTCCCAAAGTGCTGGAATTATAGGCCTGAGCCACTGTGCTTAGCCTCAAAATTCATAATTTATCATATAATTTGTCATGTAAGGAAGCATTCACAGATTTCATAGATTAGACCTTGGACATATCTTTTTAGGGGTCACCATTCAGCCCACTACAGTTGGTAATTCAATAGGATGTTTAAATATATAAAATTTTATTAAGAAGGTAAGCCTCATGTTAAGCGTTCTTACCATAATAAAGAAGGAGAAGGAGAAGAAGGAGGGGAGGAGAGGAGATTAAGATAGTCAGAAGGAGACCCGGTACATGTGCACAGAAGAGACACCACGTGAGAACATGTGAGAAGGTGGTGACGTGAGAGCAAAGGAGCGAGGCCTCAGGAGAAACCAAACAGCCAACGCTTTCATCCTGGACTTCCAGCCTCCAGAACTTCAAGAGAATACATTTCTGTTGTTTGAGGTGCTCATCAGTCAATCAATCTATCAATAAGGTTTTAAAAATTTTCCCGCTACCTCTGTCTTACCACTTTAAAAAATGATACATATTTTGTACATAAGGCAGCATTAACAGGTTTTGAATATAAAGGGCAATTTTTCGTTGATGTTCCCGGAAGTCCCCACCATGTCAGTAGTAAGATCTCCATCAGTGGGGCTGACACAAATCATGTCCAGTGTCAGACACGTCAGGTGCCCCGTGGACAGCTGTGCATTCCCCAAAGACCTCAGTGTGACACCTGCTGTCCTGTCGAATCCCTGTCATCCCATGGGTGTGTTCTGCCTTTTTTTTGTTGGGGCTTGGAAGAAATATGAAGTATTCTTCCTCCTCTATCCCAACAACTTTTCCAGATTTTGTGTTTTGAGTTCTAAATGCCTTCTTTCAAGAGAGTAACAAATCTCATGTTGGCGAGCTGGAAGTAGTCGCTAGGCACTGGAGCTGTGGCCCCCATCCAGAGTATTGTTTTTTAGAAAATGCATTGGCTGTAAAAAGTGGAGGTGATTTAATCTAGAGAGAAGAGGGGCTTGGGAAAGTTTCCCATGACCTGATGAGACAGGAGGTGCTAAGGTGTGAGTGTGAGCATGTGTCTAAGTGTGAATTCATGTGTACATTTCACCAGCATGCAGCAAAAGATGATGTTCCTGGGAGTGGCCTCATGGGCAAAGAATCTGTGAAGTTGTTAAAGCTACAGGTTTCTAGGCTTTTACCCAAACATATTAAATCTGAGTCTTTGAGAGTAGGTTCCAGGACTCTGGCTGGTTAACAATTTCATAAGATATCAGAGCAAAATTTGACACATGCTGCCCTGGTGAACAATGGGATGAGAAGGATCAGGTCATGAGCTTGAAGGGTGTTTGTATTTGGAAGCCCAGGCTGTGGGGAGCAGAACCAACCAATAATGCGAGAATCAGGTTCCTCTTTACTAGGGGCTTGGTATTTTCAAGGGAACAAATCTTTTCTTCTGTTTTAGGTAACTTGATTTATATTGGAAGTTGATCAAATATAGATAACAAGACTTAAACACTGAGAGATTTCTGGCTCAGTGAAGCTAGACTTCTGTACCATGAGAGTCCTAATCCTCCTGCACTCTTCTTTCTGTGCCCTCACAGGACAGGTACTTCTTTTCACTGTTCTGCAGGCTTAGGCCACGGCACTTTGGGATCTGACTTCATACTGCCAGAAACAAAGGGTACTGTTGACAAACTTGGCCTTAATATTGCGAAAGAAAAATAAACCCTGGGGCCCCAAAATCACTAAGCTAAAGGGAAAAGTCAAGCTGGGAACTTCCTAGGGACAACCTGCCTCTCATTCTATTCAGTCACCCCTCTGCTCACTGAGATAAATGCATATCTGATTGCCTCCTTTGGAAAGGCTCATCAGAAACTCAAAAGAATGCAACCATTTGTCTCTCACCTACCTGTGACTTGGAAGCCCCCTCCCTGATTGAGTTGTCCCACCTTTCTGGATGAAACCAATGTACATCTTACATATATTGATTGATGTCTCATGTCTCCCTAAAATGTATAAAACCAAGCTGTGCCCCAACCACCTTGGGAACATGTCATCAGGACCTCCTGAGGCTGTGTCACAGATGCGTGTCCTCAACATTGGCAAAATAAACTTTGTAAATTAACTGAGACTCGTCTTGGATATTTGGGTTCACAATATTATGATCATGGCATGCTGGGGGCCATAATACATTTGCTTCACTGCTAGGCTGGCTCAACCTTGACCTCCGTTGACACCAGATTTCTTCTTCTTCCTTAAATGGTGGATGATCCATTGATCTGGTTACAGAGCTTCTTCCTGGTAGAGACACAGATGTCATCATACATTCTTAGTCATCAGATAAACTGCTCATTACGCCATTCTGCTACTTACAAGCTGTGTACTGTAGGGCAAGTTACCCAGTCCGTCCAAGCTTCCTTCCTGAAAAAGTGATTATATAATACCATGGTGAAGAGTGAAATAATTAATGCATATAAAGTGTTTATTATAAAAGCTGGTGAGGGTGGAGTCAAGATGGCTGAATAGGAGCAGCTCCAGTCCACAGCTCCCAGCGTGAGTGATGCAGAAGACGGGTGATTTCTGCATTTCCATCTGAGGTACCAGGTTCATCTCACTAGGGAGTGCCAAACAGTAGGTGCAGGACAGTCACTTTAACATCATCATTATCAAAGACCAAAAGTAGAAAAACTACAAAGATGGGGAGAAAACAGAGCAGAAAAACTGGAAACTCTAAAAAGCAGAGTGCCTCTCCTCCTACAAAGGAACGCAGTTCCTCACCAGCAACGGAACAAAGCTGGATGGGGAATGACTTTGACGAGTTGAGAGAAGAAGGCTTCAGACAATCAAACTACTCCGAGCTACAGGAGGAAATTCAAACCAATGGCAAAGAAGTTAAAAACTTTGAAAAAAAATTAGACGAATGTATAACTAAAATGACCAATGCAGAGAAGTGCTTAAAGGAGCTGATGGAGCTGAAAGCCAAGTTTCGAGAACTACGTGAAGAATACAGAAGCCTCAGTAGCCGATGCGATCAACTGGAAGAAAGGGTATCAGTGATGGAAGATGAAATGAATGAAATGAAGTGAGAAGGGAAGTTTAGAGAAAAAAGAATAAAAAGAAACAAACAAAGCCTCCAAGAAATATGGGACTATGTGAAAAGACCAAACCTACGTCTGATTGGTGTACCTGAAAGTGACGGGGAGAATGGAACCAAGTTGGAAAACACTCTGCAAGATATTATCCAGGAGAACTTCCCCAATCTAGCAAGGCAGGCCAACATTCAGATTCAGGAAATACAGAGAACGCCACAAAGATACTCCTCGAGAAGAGCAACCCCAAGACACGTAATTGTCAGATTCACCAAAGTTGAAATGAAGGAAAAAATGTTAAGGGTGGCCAGAGAGAAAGGTCGGATTACCCACAAAGGGAAGCCCATCAGACTAACAGCTGATCTCTCAGCAGAAACTCTACAAGCCAGAAGAGAGTGGGGGCCAATATTCAACATTCTTAAAGAAAAGAATTTTCAACCCAGAATTTCATATCCAGCCAAACTAAGCTTCATAAGTGAAGGAGAAATAAAATACTTTACAGACAAGCAAATGCTGAGAGATTTTGTCACCACCAGGCCTGCCCTAAAAGAGCTCCTGAAGGAAGCACTAAACATGGAAAGGAACAACCGGTACCAGCCACTGCAAAAACATGCCAAATTGTAAAGACCATCAAGGCTAGGAAGAAACTGCATCAACTAATGAGCAAAATAACCAGCTAACATCATAATGACAGGATCAAATTCACACATAACAATATTAACTTTAAATGTAAATGGGCTAAATGCCCCAATTAGAAGACACAGACTGGCAAATTGGATAAGGAGTCAAGACCCATCAGTGTGCTGTATTCAGGAAACCCATCTCATGTGCAGAGACACACATAGAAACAAATTAAAGGGATGGAGGAAGATCTACCAAGCAAATGGAAAACAAAAACAGGCAGGGGTTGCAATCCTAGTCTCTGATAAAATAGACTTTAAACCAACAAAGATCAAAAGAGACAAAGAAGGCCATTAAATTATGGTAAAGAGATCAATTCAACAAGAAGAGCTAACTATCCTAAATATATATGCACCCAATACAGGAGCACCCAGATTCATAAAGCAAGTCCTGAGTGACCTACAAAGAGACTTAGACTGCCACACAATAATAATGGGAGATTTTAACACCCCACTGTCAACATTAGACAGATCAATGAGACAGAAAGTTAACAAGGATATCCAGGAATTGAACTCAGCTCTGCAACAAGCAGACCTAATAGACCTCTACAGAACTCTTCACCCCAAAGCAACAGAATATACATTTTTTTCAGCACCACACCACACCACACCTATTCCAAAATTGACCACATAGTTGGAAGTAAAGCTCTTCTCAGCAAATGTAAAAGAACAGAAATTATAACAAACTGTCTCTCAGACCACAGTGCAATCAAACTAGAACTCAGGATTAAGAAACTCACTCAAAACCAATCAGCTACATGGAAACTGTACAACCTACTCCTGAATGACTACTGGGTACATAATGAAATGAAAGCAGAAATAAAGATGTTATTTGAAACCAATGAAAACAAAGACACAACATACCAGAATCTCTGGGACACATTCAAAGCAGTGTGTAGAGGAAAATTTATAGCACTAAATGCCCACAGGAGAAAGCAGGAAAGATCCAAAATTGACACCCTGACATCACAATTAAAAGAACTAGAAAAGCAAGAGTGAACACATTCAAAAGCTAGCAGAAGGCTAGAAATAACTAAAATCAGAGCAGAACTGAAGGAAATAGAGACACAAAAAACCCTTCAAACAATTAATGAATCCAGGAGCTGGTTTTTTGAAAAGATCAACAAAATTGATAGACCGCTAGCAAGACTAATAAAGAAGAAAAGAGAGAAGAATCAAATAGACACAATAAAAAATGATAAAGGGGAAATCACCACCGATCCCACAGAAATACAATCTACCATCAGAGAACACTACAAACACCTCTACGCAAATAAACTAGAAAATCTAGAAGAAATGGATAAATTTCTTGACAAATACACCCTCCCAAGACTAAACCAGGAAGAAGTTGAATCTCTGAATAGACCAATAACAGCCTCTGAAGTTGTGGAAATAATCAATAGCTTACCAACCAAAAAGAGTCCAGGACCTGATGGATTCACAGCCGAATTCTACCAGAGGTACAAGGAGGAACTGGTACCATTCCTTCTGAAACTATTTCAATCGATAGAAAAAGAGGGAATCCTCCCTAACACATTTTATGAGGCCAGCATCATCCTGATACCAAAGCCTGGCAGAGACACAACCAAAAAAGAGAATTTCAGACCAATATCCTTGATGACCATTGATGCAAAAATCCTCAATAAAATACTGGCAAACTGAATCGAGCAGCACATCAAAAAGCTTATCCACCATGATCAAGTGGGCTTCATCCCTGGGATGCAAGTCTGGTTCAACATACGCAAATCAATAAATGTAATCCAGCATATAAACAGAAACAAAGACAAAAACCACATGATTATCTCAACAGATGCAGAAAAGGCCTTTGACAAAATTCAACAACCCTTCATGCTAAAAACTCTCAATAAATTAGGTATTGATGGGATGTATCTCAAAATAATAAGAGCTATCTATGACAAACCCACAGCCAATATCATACTGAATGGGCAAAAACTGGAAGCATTCCCTTTGAAAACTGGCCCAAGACAAGGATACCCTCTCTCACCACTCGTTTTCAACATAGTGTTGGAATTTCTGGCCAGGGCAATCAGGCAGGAGAAGGAAATAAAGGGTATTCAATTAGGAAAAGAGGAAGTCAAATTGTCCTTGTTTGCAGATGACATGATTGTATATCTAGAAAACGCCATTGTCTCAGCCCAAAATCTCCTTAAGCTGATAAGCAACTTCAGCAAAGTCTCAGGATACAAAATCAATGTACAAAAATCACAAGCATTCTTGTACACCAATCACAGACAAACAGAGAGCCAAATCATGAGTGAACTCCCATTCACAATTGCTTCAAAGAGAATAAAATACCTAGGAATCCAACCTACAAGGGACGTGAAGGACCTCTTCAAGGAGAACTACAAACCGCTGCTCAATGAAATAAAAGAGGATACAAACAAATGGAAGAACATTCCATGCTCATGGGTTGGAAGAATCAATATCGTGAAAATGGCCATACTGCCCAAGGTAATTTATAGATTCAATGCCATCCCCATCAAGCTACCAATGACTTTCTTCACAGAATTGGAAAAAACTACTTTAAAGTTCATATGGAACCAAAAAAGAGCCCGCATCACCAAGTCAATCCTAAGCCAAAAGAACAAAGCTGGAGGCATCATGCTACCTGACTTCAAACTATACTACAAGGCCACAGTAACCAAAACAGCATGGTACTGGTACCAAAACAGAGACATAGATGAATGGAACAGAACAGAGCCCTCAGAAATAATGCCGCATATCTACAACTATCTGATCTTTGACAAACCTGACAAAAACAAGCAATGGGATAAGGATTCCCTATTTAATAAATGGTGCTGGGAAAACTGGCTAGCCATATGTAGAAAGCTGAAACTGGATCCCTTCCTTACACCTTATACAAAAATTAATTCAAGATGGATTAAAGACTTAAATGTTAGACCTAAAACCATAAAAACCCTAGAAGAAAACCTAGGCAATACCATTCAGGACATAGGTGTGGGCAAGGACTTCATGTCTAAAACACGAAAAGCAATGGCAACAAAAGCCAAAATTGACAAATGGGATCTCATTAAACTAAAGAGCTTCTGCACAGGAAAAGAAACTACCATCAGAGTGAACAGGCAACCTACAAAATGGGAGAAAATTTTTGCAACCTACTCATCTGACAAAGGGCTAATATCCAGAATCTACAAAGAACTCAAACAAATTTACAGTAAAAAAACAAACAACCCCATCAAAAAGTGGGCGAAGGACATGAACAGACACTTCTCAAAAGAAGACATTTATGCAGCCAAAAAACACATGAAAAAATGCTCATCATCGCTGGCCATCAGATAAATGCAAATCAAAACCACAATGAGATACCATCTCACACCAGTTAGAATGGCCATCATTAAAAAGTCAGGAAACAACAGGTGCTGGAGAGGATGTGGAGAAATAGGAACACTTTTACACTGTTGGTGGGACTGTAAACTAGTTCAACCATTGTGGAAGTCAGTGTGGCGATTCCTCAGGAATCTAGAACTAGAAATACCATTTGATCCAGTCATTCCATTACTGGGTATATACCCAAAGGACTATAAATCATGCTGCTATAAAGACACATGCACACATATGTTTATTGCGGCACTATTCACAATAGCAAAGACTTGGAACCAACCCAAATGTCCAACAACGATAGACTGGATTAAGAAAATGTGGCACATATACACCATGGAATACTATGCAGCCATAAAAAATGATGAGTTCATGTCCTTTGTAGGGACATCGATGAAACTGGAAACCATCATTCTCAGTAAACTATCGCAAGGACAAAAAACCAAACACTGCATGTTCTCACTCATAGGTGGGAATTGAACAATGAGAACACATGGACACAGGAAGGGGAACATCACACTCTGGGGCCTTTTGTGGGGTGGGGGGAAGGGGAGGGACAGCATTAGGAGATGTACCTAATGCTAAATGACGAGTTACTGGGTGCAGCACACAAACATGGCACATGGATACATATGTAACAAACCTGCACATTGTACACATGTACCCCAAAACTTAAAGTATAATAATAATTTTAAAAAAAAGAACTACAGAGTAGAGACAAAATTAGTTTTCTTCTCTACAAGAACAAGGAACAAAATGAAATATATTCCCAATAGTTTCACAAAACAATTAAATCATAAGTAAATTTATAATAAACAAATTATTTTTGAAGACATTCGTAACAATAAAGGTAATGTATTGTTTTATCTTTTTTTAAAAAAAAGCTGGCAAATATAAGTGTTCAATAAACGTCAGGTATTATTTTCATTGTTGTCATTGTTATTCATTTGCCTGAGGTAGCCCAAGTGGAAGCAGCGAAGCTGAGCTGAATTGTTTTCTGTCTGATTCTAAAGCCTGAGTTCTTTATATTCACTCTACCAGAAGGGAGAGACGGGGCTGCCCCTTCCCTTCCAACTAAACTCAGATGATTGTGGATGTCTGTTTGTGACACAGTCAGCGTCAGGTGCATGGAGGGCTGTTTGGTGTGATAATAGATTCCTAACTCTACAATGTAGGAAGAGGCGTTGCCTATAGTTGCTGTAGATTAGCAGGAATCTTACATGCCCAGCTTTAAATAACTACCATTATTTTAGTCTTGTTTACTGTAGCCTAAGTTAGGCGTTTTATCCAGTAAAGAGCTGGTGGTTACCATTTAATTCATGCCATCTATTCTTCTCTGCAGAAGAAAAGGAAAAAAGGTGTTACTATTAAAATGCTTCTAACCAAAATGTCTTTCAATTTGATGTTCCCTTAGGAACAAAAATGGCCAAAATCTTTCCAGGAAACACGTAGTGAAAGAAAAAAATACATGATGTGTTTATTGTACTCCAATCCTAGGGGAAATGTTGAAACCCATTCTAAATTGAGCAATGATTCTTCAATGCTTTACAAATGCTTCTGAGGGGGAAAATCTACAGAAATGCCTCTCGATAAACAATGAGGATAGCTATTTTTAAAATTCTATATTAAGCAGCCTATTAATGTTTCATTGTAGCAATTTTTTTTCCAAGGCAATTGACTCTTCAAAATATCTCATGATGAAGAAACGTCTTTTATTTTAGTAAAGAACAAAAATTAATGTCTATCCAACTGATGACTAGTTCCAAAAATTATCAGAAGGGAAAAATAACCATAATAATTTCTCCCCTGCCAAAACCATTTGAAGGAAAAAGATAATGTGCTTAATGCCTCTAGCCTTTCAAATAGTTGAAAGCTTATAACTTATTTCCTCCACCTACAAAGCGTGTCCTATGAGACGTAGAAGGATCTGGACTGTATCCCTCTGCTATTCAACACTTTGCTCTTTGTTGCTGGATGAAGGAAAGACTGGTCACTCCTTGATATGGACATGCCTTTATCCTATGAGGGAACATGGCCTTCCCTCTTTATCCTCCAGAAAACAATAGCCGGACTTTTTGGTAGAAACTTTGTCAATGCCTGCCAATCCAGGATGGATCAACAGAGATATGCCATGTAGATCCAGAACAGGCAGAGAGCAAAGGTCAATGAAGGAAAGTTCAACACTGATCTTGTTTCTTTGCATTCCTAGACTAGCCTCAGACTTCATCTGCTCTTGTGAGCCTGGGATTCACTCAAAGTGTTGGGACTTTCTTGGTGTTTTGTCCTCTCTCCATTCCCACCAAACTGTGCCTTTGCTCTGGTGCAAGCTGGAGGCAGGAGAAAGTCTGCAGACCTCCCTCAGCTTTCTGTCAGTGCTGGATAATGTGTCCAAGAAGGTTTCTTGGTCTCCTTCATGGGCAGTTGACCTTGGCATCTACCCTCTCTTACAAAGCAGTGAATCTTTCTGGGCTTTGGAAGCGGGAGCATTTTCTGTCCCTCTCGCAGTGGCTCATGACTTTTGCTGGTAAAAGAGAAGGTTCTGGGGAAGTAGGCAGGGGCTCTGTCATTTCCCCCAGCAGCAGCTTTTGACAGCCCAAGGAGAAGCAAGAGGGCTCTATATTTTTTTAACAGCTTTATTAAACAAACTTCACATATGTAACATGTCCAATTTGATATGTTTGACATATGTATACACCTGTAAAACTATCACCACAGTCAAGGTAATGAGTGAATCTACCACCTTCATGTTCCCTCATGATCTCTCACCCTTCCCTATATCCCTTCCCATGCAACCAATGATCTGCATCTGTCCATATAGATTAGTTTGCACTTTTAGAATTTTTGTATACATGGAATCATGCAATATTTACTCTTGTATGTATGTACATGTAGGTTTTCTGGCTTCTTTTACTCAGTGTAATTATTTTGAGATTTATTCATGTTGTGTTCATCAATATTTCATCCTTGTTTATTGTTTAGTAGTATATCACTGTATGGATATACCACAATTTGTACACTCATTCTTCTCTTGGTGGAAATTTGAGTTGTTTCCAGTTTTGGGCTATTAAAAATAAAGCTTCTGTGAACATATGCATTTCAATTTAAATAACAGAGAGAGGCTTTCTGAAAAAGTAAATGATATTTATTTGTGACTAGAGCATTGCAATGGGAATACACATGTTATAGTAAATTACGTGTGTATTCAGGGAGGTAAAGAAAGACAGAGTTTTTTAAAGAAAAAAAAACTAGGTAGATTACATAATTGTTTTTGAAATAATTATCCTTAACTACAAGGATTAATAAGAAGGGTGACACTAGTCCCAGGTTAGATGGGCAGTTGCTGGGCAAATGTTTTTGCATAAGTATTTTATTTTTCTTTTTGTAAGGTTGCAATGGCCTTTGTACAAGGTTGTGGTTTTTGTAATCTTGTTCTTTATCAGGCATACAAACGTGAGAACTCCCTCTTCATAGCCTTCCCTGGCTCTGTGTGTCAGGATTTTCCTGATATTAGTGGCTCCATTTTGATTCTGACAAACTGTACACACATGTAAGTCTTTGCATGCCTGCAAGCTTTCTTTCTATTGGGTAAATACTGAGGAGTGGTATGATTAAGTCATATAATAGGAATATGCTAACATTTTTATAAACTCCAAAAATATTTTCCATGAGGTTGTAACATTTTACTTTTCCACCAGCATTGTATCAGTTTTATTTCTTTCCTATCTTTACCAACACTTTGTATGAATAAAATATCTGTAACCTAGGGTTAAACAATGAGTTCTTAGATGTAATACCAAAAGGGTCATCCAAAAGATAAGTAATCGATAAATTGAACTGCATCAAATTAAAATTTCTTCCTTTCAAAAAACACTGAGTTAGAAAATGAAAAGCCATAAGCCGAGCTAATATTTGCAAAACACATATTTGATAAGATCTTTTCAACAGATATATTTTTTAACTCTCAAAACTCAATAATAATAAAATGATCATTAAAAAAGTGGATATAAAATCTGAAGACACTTTACCAAAGAAGACATTTAGAAAACCAATAAGTGCAAGTTACACAAATTAAAAACTACAATGAGATGTCACCACACATCTATTAGAATGGCTAAAGTGAAAAAACTGGCCTGTATTATTTGTTTTTAACTTTGTAATTTTGAGATAATCATAAATAAACATGCAGTTACAAGAAATAAAACAAAGGAGTTCCCCGTATCAGGGGTTCCCAACCCAGGGGCCATGGACTGGTATTGATCTACAGCCTGTTAGGAACCTGGCTGCCCAGGAGGAGGTATGCAGCCGGTGAGTGAGCATTACTGCCTGAACTCCGCCTCCTGTCAGATCAGCGGTGGCATTAGATTCTCATAGGTGTGTAAACCCTATCGTGAGTTGTGCAAGTGAAGGATCTAGGTTGTGTGCTTCTTATGATAATCTAATGCCTGATCTGAGGCAGAAGTTTCATCCTGAAACCATCTCCACAATTCCCTGGTCCATGGAAAAATTGTCTTCCACAAAACTGGTCCCTGGTGCCAAAAAGGTTGGGAACTGCTGCCCTGTACCATTCATCCAGTTTCCCCCAGTGGTAACATCTTGCAAAACTATAGTACAGGCCGGGCACGATGGCTCACGCCTGTAATCCCAACACTTTGGGAGGCCAAGGTGGGCGGATCACTTGAGGTCAGGAGTTCAATACCAGCCTGGCCAGCATGGTGAAACTCTGTCTCTACCTAAAATACAAAAATTATCTGGGCATGGTGGCAGGCACCTTTAGTCCCAGCTACTCGGGAGACTGAAGCAGGAGAATTACTTGAACCCAGGGGGAGGAGGTTGCCAAGATCATGCCACTGCCCTCCAGCATGGGTGTCACAGCAAGACTCCATCTCAAAAAATATGAAAACAAATAAAAATAAACAAAACAACAACAATATAGTACAATATCATAATCAGGAATTTGACATTGGTACAATCCATAGACTTTCTTCAGGTTTCACCAGTTTTGCATGCATTCATTTGCATGCGTATTTGGTTCTGTGCAGTTTTAGCACATGTATAGGTTCACGTGAACACTACTTCAGTCAGGGACCAAAACAGCTCCCTCAGCAGACCTCTCCTGCTACCCTTCTATGGCCACAGCCACTTCCTGAGAACCACTAATCTGTTCTCCATCTATAATTTTGTTATTTTGTCATTTGTATTCTTTTTAAAATTCCTGTTTTTCTCTTCCCATGATCACACCGCAGCTGCCACAATCCCTTGAACTTTGGTTCAAATTCTCAGCCCTGCTGAAGGTACTAACAGAGTCACAGAGGAGCTTTCCTTTGGAGAAATTGCCAGTGAAAATTCAGCAATGCATGGGAAGTGAGATCCAACTTAACAACTTTGCTATTAATAAGCAGACTTGTTTCAAATGTTCAAGTCAAAAAACTATCAAAACTAAACATCTGAAACCATGTCTTATTAAATATGCTTAGTTGAATTAAATAACATTATTCAATAGAATTAAATAGCATGCAAAAACTGGAGAAACATTATCCCTGCAATATCTCACTTTCCTAAGCTCCCGCTTCAATGTCTCCTCCCTGGACAGGTACTTGCCTGTATGCCCCTATATGTCCGCCTCTGGTTTATTCTCTTCTTTAAAGCTATTGCCACATACTGTTTTGTGTCATTTCATTCCCAAACAATTGACTGATTCTCTTTTTTGTCTGACCCTATATGCAAGAAGTTTGGCCCTTTTCTATCTACACCTTATCTTCTCTTTGTTAAATAGGGCAGCAAATGCTGAAGAGGCATTTTCTTCTGCTTTTAGATACTTTTGGTTTATAAACAAGAAGTCATTTTCTTGGTGTCTCCATTTATATCACTTAGGATGTGGGATAATGATGTTTTTATATCCTGTTGCAAATAGCTCTTCATCACTTGAGTTCTGAAGGCTGTGTCTTCATAAATCCAACACTGGAGGTTTCTGCTCAGAAAACTAGGTCACTCCACAATCATCTACAATGTGCTTCGCTTTACAGCAGTTTCACCCACTCTTACAACTGGGATGCACATGTATTTATTTCATAAGAAATAAAAATATCAGTGATGTATTTTCCACTTGGCTGAGAATCAGCAACCTCTCACCTCCAATTTTTATACTGATTTGCACACTTTTAAGTAAAACCCTTATCCATATGTGAAGAAAAGTAACAATTAAAAGCTAATCTCAATTTTTATCGAATCCAGCAAGCTATACATTATAGATTAGTTTCCAAAGCAAAACTGAATTTCTAAAAGTGCAAATAAGTAAAATGAAGGACAATTTTCAAAAGACACCAATGTACTGTTCCTCAGTATTCTCACCTGAAAGTGAATGAATTTTCTCTATACCACTTATGGGGTACCTTGAAAGATTAAATGAAAAAAAAAAAAAAGAAGATGAAGGAGTCTAGATGTGTCTGCAATAAATGATACTTTACACAAAACTATGATGTTTTGTGGTGATTAGTAATACTTCATATAATTGTTTCAGAAAGTATCATTGTCATTTATTATATCTGTGTTCTGTATCTATGCAAGCATCCATCTCACCTTACTTTCTAACACAGGTGATTGTATGTATGTGTGTATATGTATACCTATATCTATCTATCTGTCTGTCTGTCTGTCTATCTATCTATCTAGCTATCTATCTATCTAATCTATCCATCTATCATCTATCTATCTATCCATCCATCCATCAATCTATCATCTATCTATCCATCCATCCATCAATCATCTATCTATCTAATCTATCTATCCATCCGTCCATCTATCCATCTATCATCTATCATCTATCTATCTATCTATCTATCTATCATCTATCTATCTATCTATCTATCATCTATCTATCTAATCTATCTATCCATCCATCTATCCATCTATCTATCTATCTATCTATCTATCTATCTATCTATCTATCTATCTATCTATCTATCTATCTATCTATCTATCTATCTATCTATCTATCTAGAGAGATTTAAGGAATTGGCTCACATGATGATTGTATTAGTCCGAGTTCTCTAGAGGGACAGAACTAATAGGATAGATGTACAGATGAAAGGGATTTTATTAAGGGATACTGACTCACACAATCACAAGGTGGAGTTCCACAATAGGCCATCTGCAAGCTGAGGAACAAGGAAGTCAGTCCCAAAACCTCAAAAGTAGGGGAAAGCTGAGAGTGTAGCCTTTAGTCTGTGGCTGAAAGCCTGAGAGCCCCTGAAAAACCACTGGTGTAAGTCCAAGAGTCCAAAAGTTGAAGATGTTCAAGAGCAGGAAGCATCCAGCATGAGAGAAAGATGAAGGCCAGAAGACTCAGCAAGTCTGCTCTTTCCACTTTATCCTGCTTGCTTTCTTCTAGCAGTGCTGGCAGCTGATTAGATGGTCCCCACCCAGATTAAGGGTGGGTCTGCCTTTCCCAGTCCACTGACTCAAGTGTTAATCTCCTTTGGCAACACCTTCACAGACACACTCAGGAACAATACTTTGCATCCTTCCACTCAACCAAGTTGACACTCAATATTAACTGTCACAATAACAAAAGAATTGGCTCACATTTATATATATATGTATATATGTATGTATACACCTATAAAAGTATATATTTGTATATATATTTGTATGTGTATACATACATATATATAAATGCATACGTATGTGTATGTCTTGGTGAGTCCAAAATCTGATGGGGGAAGCTGGCAAGCTGGATATTCTGGAAAAAGTTACAGTTTGAGTCTAAAGGAAGCGTGTTGTAGAACCAAGGGAAGAGCCAGTGTTGCAGATGAAGTCCAAAGGCCATCTGCTGGCAGAATTCTCTCTTGCTCAGGAGAAGTCAGGCTTTCATTCTAGTCAGACCTTTAACTGATCCGATGAGGCCCATCCACATTACAGAGGGCAATCTGCTTTACTCAAAGTCCACAGATTTAAATGTAAAGCAGATCTCATCCAAAGCACCTTTACAGAAACACCTATAATAATGGCCGACCAGATATCTGGGCACCATGGCCCAGCCATGATAAACATAAAATTAACTATCACACTAATTATTATATTCTCCTTAATGGTTACATGTTTCAAAGTCACTGGTCCAGTGAAACAATGATGGAGAGCAAGCTAGCTTGAAGATTTTTGGAAGAGCTTACTTGGTCCTGGATGCCACTGGCCACATATTCTCACCCAACTATTCATCTGCATCCTGGCAACTCTATGGTGCCTCTGTTATCTCCAGGCTGGCTAATGCCACCTTAAATGCAGGCCTATAAATATCAAGAGGGTGACCCAAAATTCTCTACAACCTAACTACACTTTCCAGGATATTTGCTGCTATAATCTGTTAGTAGACACAGAATACTTCTGACACCAAATATGGTAGGGATTTCTGTTATTTCCAGTGCACCCAATTCTCCAACACCAACTGGGCATCCTGCAATTCAATTCTGACACTATATACCTGGAGTTAATGTCAGGTGCCACAAGTGAAGGGCTCAGCCCCACAAGACTGCTCCCACTTCAGATTCCAATCACAAGGCCAGGGCTTCCTGTACTTCTGGCCAACTGGATATCAATTGAGGGTTCCCAGACCTTATTTTTAGGTTTGATAATGTCCTAAAATGGCTCACAGAACTCGGAAAAACCATTTACTATTACTGGTTTTCTATAGAGAATACAACTCAGAAACAGCCAAATAAGTGAGATGACAGAATAAGGTATGTGAGAAGGGGTGTGGAGCTTCCATGCCCTCTCTGGGTGGACCCCTCTCCCAGCACTTAGATGTCTTCACCAACCCAGATGGTTTCTGAATTCCATCGCTGAGGGCTTGTATGAAGGCTCCATATTATAAGCATGATTCATTAAATCATTGAACATTGGCGGTTTACTCAATCTCCAGTCACTCTCCTCTTCCTGGAGGTCAAGGGTAGTGCTGAAAGTTCCAATCCTCTAAACGTGCCTAGGTCTTTCTCATGGCCAGCCCCCATCCTGAAGCTATCTAGGTGTCCCAGCTACCAGTCATCTCATCAACACACAAAAGACATTCTCATCACTCCAGAGATGCCAAGGGTCTTAGATGCTCTTGTGTCAGGAACCCAGGGAGTAAGATTAAATATTATAACAGATGATGCTTCTATCACCCCTATCACTCAGAAAATTACAAGGATTCAAGGAGCTTTGTGCCAGGAACCTAGGACAAATAACAAATTTATATTTATCATTATATCATGATTTCACATTTGCTTAAGTACTCTCTGAAGGAACCATTTCATGCCTTCTGTCTTGCCCTCTGTCATATCCACCAATGATCATTTCCCCCTAAACTGAAACTATTAACCAAAACATCCCACAACTTCCAGCCCCCTCAAACTACATACATACCCACATTGGAACTCATTATTTCCCCTCTTAGAAGCCTAAAATCCATTATCTATAGAACATAAATCCCAAACATTTTTTTACAACAAAAATCAGAGCATATCACTTCTCTGCTTAAAACGCTCCAATGATTTTCCATGCTCTAAAAATAAAATTTGAATATGGATTTTCAAAGTTTGACAAGAGTAAACCTTTGCTTGCCTTTCTGTCCTCCTCTCCCACCACAGTGCCCCTCAACAACTATGTCCCAGCCATGTGGGTTCTGTTTGGTTTCCTTCCACAAGACAAGTGCCTTGCCAGCTCAGAAACTTGGAAGCAGCTTTCCACTGTGCCTGGCTGGCTCTTCCCTTCCTTCATATGACTGGCTCTGGGCTCTGTTCTTTTATTTTTTTAGAGACAGAATCTCACTCTGTTGCCCAGGTTGGAGTGCAGTGGTGCGATCTTGGTTCACTGCAACCTCTGCCTCCTGGTTCAAGCAATTCTCTTGTCTCCTATTCAAGCAATTCTCCTGTCTCTGCCTCCCAAGTAGCTGGAATTACAGGCACATGCCACCACATCAGGCTAATTTTTGTATATTTAGTAGAGACAGGTTTCACGATGTTGGCCAGGCTGGTCTCGAACTCCTGACCTCAGGTGATCCACCTGCCTTGGCCTCCCAAAGTGCTGGGATTACAGGCGTGAGCCAGCACACCCAGCAGGCTCTGTTCTATTGTTCAGATCTCAGCTGAAATTGAACTTCCTCAAATAGGCCCTTCCTAATTACTCACCCTCAAGCAGATTCCTGGCTATTTTTCTTGCTGTATCTTTTACAACTGAATGTTGTAACCAGTGCTGTGTCAAACTATATTGGAACCTGAGCCAAAAGGGAAAATCAGTACTGTGACCCTGTCTTTATTACAAATTTTGATATTTTGTTCATCATGGATTTTTTGCATTAATTTCAATTGTTTTTAAATATTGCATTAACACATTATATACCTTAATTACCGAGTTTCTTACCATCTCCTTAAATTTTGTGTCCCAGGTAAGTGACTCACTTGCTTCCCCGAGACCTGGCCCTGTTGGTAACCCAGGCTTCTCTTTACTGTTGGACCAGTATGATGATTTTTAATTTGCAGGCTCAGCCTAACCTATAAGATTGTGGAGAATGCTGTCAAATATCACCAGGGTGACAGGGATGATCATCCATGACTTAAAACTGTAAGAGATAATAGATGTGACAGGCAGAGGGAGAATAAGATGGGAAAGGTGGGTATCTGGGGTGGGAAGAAGAAGCATCCCTTGCAACCATAGTGGGAGCTGAAACAGTCATCTTAATGTGTAAGGATTAGGTCATTGGGGGAGATGTGTGAGAGGAAAATCAAAATGGCCTTCTCTCTATCTTCAGGGAAGTACAGAAATGACTCCTTGAAGTGGGTGGGCCTCATGTGACACATGGATAACCACACAGTTTGGTCAGGTTGATGATGCCTGTGGCAGAACAGTGTACATTATATTCAGAGGAGACAGTGAGTCACTCATGCTCAAAGATCTATCAGTGCAGGCTCTTTAGAAATGCATTAGACAAACATTAACACTCAAGACTGCAGAGTTCCTTTAGTTGATTTGATCATTATGTTTAAATTCTTTAAAGACAATATACATCCTTATTGCCTATACTTGAGCAGGCCACTCCTTCTACTCTACCCTTGATATTCCACTGTCATAACGTTAAAGAAACAAAGAAGATTATTTTTAGGCTCCAGGTAACTAAACAATAAGAAAACTGAAATTTAATGTATGGGCAAAAAATTAAATTAATGAGAAAATCTTGGCCACACTGATAACAATGGAAAAAAGAAATAGGTAATAGTGTCTGTGGTGGTTAATTAATACTGCATCTGGCTGAAGTAACCTCATTCTCAATTAAAAGGATGAAGTCCTTTGGAGGAAGAAGGGATGAGTGCAAGTGATTTTTACATACTTTATTATGGATAATTATAATTATAGAAAGAATTTTAATGTCTTAAAAATTGTTTTGAAGTTAAAAAATAACAAAAGGGGAAAATAAATTTAAAAAGGGCAGATGGGGAACAAAAACAAAGGCATTTTAAGACAGTGATAGTGATCTTCTTTAAAAGGACACAAGTAAAAGGAGAATGCTGAGAACTAAGTGTGCATCAGAGGAAGAATCACTGGAGAGGAGGAGGGCCAGGCACCAAGGTTAGTTAGAGGAATTGAAAGGAGCTAGTTGGCATCTTCAAGTCAGCCAGAAACCAGGGCAGAGAAAAATGATATAAGAAAGAAAACAAAACAAAATATGTGGAACTGTGCAGTGGTCTCCATTAGTTTGAAAGCTTTGTCTTAAGATTTCTGTTTTAATATTAATGCTGGACAGCTGTGCCTGAATTCCAAAGAGAAGACAGTATAATGAGGCATGTTCAACCCCTACTTCCCATCATGGCCTGAATTAGTTTTCTTCAGGTTAGCTTAAGAATGTCCTAGGCTGAGAGGAAGGATCCTTTAAATTGGCTAGGGGGCTTAGAATTTTATTTTTGGTTTATGCCGCCATCACCCTGCACTGTTGGGCCACATTAGAAAGGGAGGTGGGAAAAAGGGAAACATTTACGTGACTTATAGTGTACTCGTAAATGTTTAACGACCAGATCTCCCTTCAGCCAAATTTTTTTAAAAGTAAATAAATAAATATTATCTGATTTATAGCATTAGCCAATGTCCATGTTGTAAACACTACTGTCGTGTCCATTTCCAACTACTGACCTGTAATCAATCCCCAAAAGCAGGGTTTGGAAGCAATGCAGGCAACTGGCTCTCACAAGCTGGTGCAAGCACATGTCTGTGCTGGAGCCCATTTCAATTCTCTACATAGCACTAAATAATTCACATTGCGTTTGTACGTTTATTGCTTCTCTTATGTAAACACAATCACCAACATTGAGGTCTTAGTCACTGCACGATGTATAGCAATATTGTCACTTAATAGGAACTCAAGCATAGTTATGCGTACATTTATTGCTAACAGCAGCACCTAACACTTGTAGAAATGCTTATTAGATACCGAGAATTGCTTTAAATTTTGAAGTGGATGGTATAATTTGTTCAAGTATTCACTCATGGCTCACTCTTGCCTGCTTCCCGGTAGGCAGAGCACATGTCACTACCCTCTTAATTGAGGTCTTAGACTGATGACTTGCTTTGATGATGTAATGTTAGTGTGTGTAAATATACTTTGCCAAAGTAGGAGCTTTAAATGAATTAACAAGGTTTCTCGCTATCTCTTTGGGCTTCTGCCCTCAGCATGAGAACATTGAGACCTGGTAGTGTTTCTCTTTCAGATTGGGGCTGGAATAAAAAGACATGTGATACTGAGTCAAGCCCAGCTGAGTCAAAGGGAGCCTACTTAGGACCCAGCCAGCCCATGGCCTTCCAGTAATGTAAGCAAGAAATAAATGTTGTAAGCCAGTTAGATTTGGGGCTCTTTGTCACCACAGTGAAAGTTGAGTAATGCCATGACAAAGACAGTACTCATTTGAACTTTGTAACAACTCTCTGATGTAGTTTTTATTATTACCACTCACATTTCATAGATGAAACTGTTAGAAAACAGATAGGTCAAATGACTCAGAACTTTACATGTCTAGTAAGTAGTATAGCTGGGAATTAGACTCAAGCTGACAGGCTCCAGAATCCACTCATTTCATAACATCTCATTAAATAAATATGGTTAGGAAGAGGCACTGTGCTATTTTAATTTTAGCTCAAGAACTATATTTTGATAGATGTTTTCAAAAGTTAAAAATGAGATGACCATATGTCCTATTTTACCACGGATAGTACTGGTTTACACCTGTTTTCCCAGCATAATTATGAATAGCCTCTTCTTTATCCTCAACATGTCCCAGTCTGGTAAATTATATATCCACCCTATTTAAAACCTACTTTCTTCCACAGCAGCATTTTTGCAATGTCCTTCTGCTTCATCGCTTCCCCTCACCAATCATCATACTAATCCATGTCATGACAAAACAACTGAGTATCTTCTTCAAGAGAGGCTGGCTCTTATGCGGCTCACCTGCCACTGTCGTCCAGATCCCTTAGAAAGAGGTTGCTTTGGTGATCCCACCTGGGGACAATTTCTTCTTTAGGTGAACTCTAGGGTTCTTATTACATATGGAAATCCCCATGAACACAGAAAAAAAAAAAGAAAAAAGCCCAAGATAGATCTGGTTTACAATCCTAGTACAAAGGAACACTTGTGTTCTCTTCTCTTAAGTTGGGGAATCAGTCAAATAAGCAGATGCCAAGGTACACACATTTCAGGAAATATGTATGGGCAAATGTTCTAAGGAAAAGAACATGCAAGAGATTATTATATGGCACTGTATAGCATTATTTATGTAGGTAAAGGCAAATTGAGAGGTGAATAAACTTAAAAGAACCAAACACCTGCAGAAGAGAGGGGCCTCTGGGGGCAGGGCCTCCATTCCTTAGGTACAGCTCCCCTTACACTTAACATCAATTGTTTCTCCTTTCAAACCTCTCTAACAGATCTAAACCAGAATGTATGATAAATTACAAGATCTTTAAACCATATTCCTACTTAAAAGAGTCATCCAAATTTTATTTTTTATTTTATTGCATTTTATTGTTTATTTTATTTTATTTTATTTTATTTATTTTATTTTTTGAGACGGAGTCTCACTCCGTCGCCCAGGCCGGAGTGCAGTGGCGCGATCTCGGCTCACTGCAAGCTCCGCCTCCCGGGTTCACGCCATTCTCCTGCCTCAGCCTCTCCGAGTAGCTGGGACTACAGGCGCCCGCCACCACGCCCGGCTAATTTTTTGTATCTTTAGTAGAGACGGGGTTTCACCATGTTAGCCAGGATGGAATCAATCTCCTGACTTCATGATCTGCCCGCCTCAGCCTCCCAAAGTGCCAAATTTTATTTTTTAAAAGCCAGAATAGTATCTCATTTCATTTCTGCATTGTGTGTAATTTCACAGCACCTAGTTTCACAAGGTGCCATTTATTAAGGGCAGTTAGAATAGAATTCTTAGACTTTAGTGCATTTCAAACAAGCTATTACAACAGAGAGTTTCATAGTGATAAGTGGTTTGTTTTCTGTTGTTTTCTTGGAGCAATGGATATCTTTTTAAGAAATACTATATCCTCCCTTGCTTTCTTGTATTCATTTTACATACTGTAATTATAGATACATGTGTAACTGTTGTCACATATTGATAAAGCATATGTAGCTCATATTTGTTGAAACCCAATATCTGCCAGAATCTGTGTTTTACTGAACCATCTCATGTTATCTTTTTAATAACCTTGTGACTAGGTAATACATCACTAGTGCTGACAGATGAGAAATAGAGACTCAGGGAGATTAGGCAACTTTCCCCAAAGTTCCATTGCTTTTAAGAGTCAAGGTCTTCCAGTCTCCAAAAGCCTCATTCTTTCCCTTGGTTTATGATATTCAATTTGGCTCCTGCTGTAATGCACACTGAAACCTCAGGCTGCTGAGCTAATCTTGATGGTTTTAAGAAGACAATCTGGTGCCTTTACCTGCTAGAGAAGTCACCTAGAATCCTGTTGTTTAAGGTACTTTATTTTGTGCTTTCCAGCTACTAAAGCATACATGATGATATTCACATAGGTGGTGTTCGTGGATTTTCATATTACACTCTGGGGAACAAACAAGATGAATGTGTATTACAGAAAAGAAGTTTCTGTTTGAATTTCTTCTCAGCTCGCTTTTCTCAATGCACTGCAGCTGCCATTCCTAATGTTTTGTTAATTTGCATGTCTTCAGCATCTTTCGTAATTTTCTCCTTTTATTCTTGATATGGATCATTTGTGCCTTCTAATTTTTTTTCTTACTTGACCGTTCTTTCCAGAGAGTTACCAATTATATGGTCTGTAAAAATTTGTTTTGATCTTTGTTCATCCTGTGTAATATATGCCGGTTCTCCATTTTATTAGTATAGTGTCGATGTTTTCTTTGGGCTTATTTTACTCTTCTTTTTTAAGTGTCTCGACACAGATTTCCAGCCTTTCTTCTTGGTCTGTCTACTGCTTTAGCTGCTTCCCACACGTTTTGATATATTGTATTTCCAAATTTTTTCTGATTGCCTCTGTGACTGCTTTGGCCACTGGCTTGAATTTTTTCGAAGCATATAGGGATTTTTTAGTTTGTTTCTTATTTCTAGTAATGTAGTGAAATAAGAAGACATATGCTCTATTATTTTAGTTATTTAAAAATTTTGACACTTATCCTTAAGGCCTAGCATATGGTTAATTTTTGTAAATGTTCCAGGAGTGCTTGGGGGATGAAAGTGTATTATGTACTTATAACAGGCAGTGTTTTATAGTCCAGTTTGGTTAAATTTACTAATTGTATTATTAAAATCTTACAAATTCTTACTAACAACTTTGTCTGTTTCTTCTACCCATTACTGATAAGTTAGGTTACGATTTCCCCCTATAACTCCGGTTTGCTTATTTCTTCTTTTAGCTTTGTCATTTTTATGGTTCATATATTTAAGGTCATGTTAATAAGTGCATGCAGATTTAGAATGTTTATTCTTCTTAATACATTTTATTATTATCATAAAGTAATCTTAATAATCTTAACCATCTGACCTTTAGATCTTTTGGTCTGAGGTAGGAAAATCAACCTTCCTAATACCCAGTATTATTTGTATGATATCTTCTCCTGACATTTTATTTTAAATTTTTCCACAGTCACAGGTTTTAGGTGTCTTTTATAAACTGCATACAGACATTTTCCCCTCTCATTCAGCATGAAAATCTATGCCTTTTAATTAGACCAGTTCCATTCCTGTTAGTATAATTATTGTTCTTTTTGGGTTTTAAATCAACCCTCTCATTTCCTGCATTCTATTTTTCATATCTGGTTTTATCCTTTTAATCATTTTACTAGAAATTGTAACATTCTTAATTAACTTGTCAAAACTATTGTTTTTTGCACCTTTTGACCTTCCATCTGAAATAATTTTGTTTCTCAGTTCCAAGCCTGGAATATATCCTTTGTAATTTCTTTTAATAATAACAGGACAGCTCTATTAGGTGTGGTTCATATTTGACTGATGATAATTTTTCATAAGTTTTTGTTCTTTGAAACCTTCCTTATTTTGTCTTTTTTTTTTTAAAAAATAACTTTACTGGGTATATAATTATACATCATAAATTATCTTTCTCACCACTTTAAAGCTACAATGTCATTGTAGTTACTGAGAAGTAAGCTAACAGTTCTACTGTTGTTTCTTGTAATGTGTCTTTTCTCTCCAGCTACTTTTAAAATTTTCTTTGTTTGATTTTCTGCAGTTTTACTATAATGTGTGAATTTTTAATTTATCTTGCTTGAAATTTGCTAAGTTCCTTGCATTGTGAATTGGTCACTTCTAACAGTTCTGAAAATTCTCACCCATTATTTCTTCAATTATTGCCTCTGACTCATTCTTTTTCTCCTTTCTTGCTGGATTTCTGATTTAAAATATGGTAGACCTTTTCTCTCTATCCTCTGTCTTTTAACTTCACTTTATTTATTTACTTATTTATTTTCTTTTTAATTCTTTATGCTGCACTCTGGATAGTGTCCAGTTCATTAACTTTCTCTGCAGCTGTCTCTAATTTGCTGTTAATTTCATGAATGGAGAGTTTTTAAAAAATATTAACAATGGAAATGTTTAAATACATACACAAGGAAAAAAGAAAAGAACCATAAAATGATTCTGATATGATTGTCATTCACATTCAATTATTATTTATATATGGCCGATATTGTTTTACTTATGGACTCCTACCCCCTTCATTAGGCATTGACTTTTAAATTTCAGCTTTTTTTTTTATTCCTAGTCTGTTTCATCTTCAAATCTATTCTGTCATCTTTTATAGCTTCATATTTTTTACTAATATTTTCAAGTTTATCAATTTTATTTTTTAAGCACAGTAAGCATAGATTTTATAATCTATGTGTATTCAAATATATGATGTATTTGTACTTCTATTTTTTGTTCATTTATTATTTTGGCTTATTATGTCCTATGGTACCTTATTTGTGCTGACAAATGAACTTAGAAAAAAAAACGAGCTTGATATTTTAAGATTTAGGGTAAGGGTACGTTCTTCCAAAGAGGATTTTCATTTGTTATTGCCAGGCTCTAGGGCACGACTAGTTAGGGACCACCTTAAATAAAATTCCATGCTGAGGTTCCTTGGACCACTGAGGAAGCGCAAGCCTTCATTGCTCATGGTCTGGAACAGCTCTATTGGGTGTGGTTCATATTTATTTTGAGAGATTAGCACTTTCAGATTCCAGTTTATTTGGGGATTAAGTCTTTTACTATACTTTCTACCTTAGGTATGCTCTGGGCTTTGATTTGGTTCTCTTGCTCACTCCATAAGGCTATCAAAGTAAAATGTTAAGTTTGCCAAAATTGTCGCATTCTCTCAGGGCAGACGTTGCTGCTGTACTAGTTACCTCCCTATTTTCCTCTTGATAAGTTGTCCTAGTAATTCCTTACTGTTTCATATGTTTGAAATTTTAAAAAATATTTTTTATCCTGTACGTATAGTATTTTTCAGCAGGAGGTTTGGTCTAGAATACTTAATTGACCATAACCAAATTCAGAAGAAGGAAATACTATTTTCAGTTACTTACATAAAGGTTAACCAATTCTAACCCCAAAGACATTCAAGTCATTTTTCTTTTTTTTCCTGTCTCATCCACTCTCACTCCCAAAATTAGAATGTATAATTCTAGTTTTTTAAATACTGTAAGATAACATATTTTTAAAATACTGTAAGATATTAGTGTTTTTTAAAATACTGTAATATAACATATTTAAAAAGATTTCAGTGTTCATTCATGTTATTTGGAATTTTTCTTATAAAAAAGAAAATATATACTTTTATAAGCCAGTTTTATGGTAAGAATTTTCTTTGACTTAGGTTATTTCTTGATGGAAAGCAGCTAAATATTCAGAATGTGATGAAATATAAGTATTCAAAAACTATTCAGCAGTATGGTTATTGATATATTTATTTCATAGTCATTGTTATATGAAATAGTTATTGCTGTATTTATTTCAAAATAAAATTATTGAATATGAATACACATTTCCAGTAGTCACAGTATATTTTAAACTGATAATATTTAAACAATGCTTTCAGTGTCACACTTTCTTTTAGTTTCAAATTGTAATTAATAATTTAAAAAATTTTTCAGTTCATTTTTCTGGGAGCTGTTCTTATGTACACAACAGAAAGGAGAGAGTGTTGGCATTTGTTCCGTGCCTAATATGATCAATAGGTTTTATTTTGTGTTGTGACTATGATGAATTGCTTGAGGAGTTGTCTTTAAAATAATTTGTATGTTCATGGGTAAATAATTATATAATATATTAAAAAACAACTTCTAGCTACAAGAGAAGGGAAATAACCTGTGTGTTATTTTCACTATCCATGGCCTACTATATGCCAGAAAGACTGTTAGGTGCTTAACACATTAGTCCTTGGATCACACCCGCAGATGGATACCTCCCTCACCAGTCCCTGTCCCACAAGTTGTTTTTGATCATGTCACACAACTAGTAAGTGATAAAATGAAATTTTATCCATTCCACACCAATGAATGTCTTAGTTAGGAATTACATTCAGCTGCAAGAGAGAGCCCAATTAATTTGTGAATTAAAAGATTTAGAGACATTCTTTTTCTCATATAACAGTAAATTCAGTGATAGGAGCACAGGTTAAGAACAGAACTCTCTTTACTTCTTTTCACTTCTTTTTTCGCTCTTTACTTCTTTTCAGTTTCTCCATAGATCCATGGTAACTATTGCAGATCCTGCCATCACATCCACATTGACCATGTGGGTAACGTCATTAAGAAAGGAAGGAAGATGGCACTTCTATACTTGTGCTTGTGTGTCATTCATTGTACAGAACTGAATTATGTGGCCATACCCAGCTGAAAAAAACTCTAAGAAGGATAGCTTTTAGCTTTCCAGGCTCATGAGTTGAGAAACATAATCCAGAAGGGGGTTAGAGAGTGGGTATATGTGTGTGTCAACCCACATTAAATGTCATAAGGGCTATATTTTTTCCCATTAAATTAAGCTACCTTAGGTATAATGCTAAATGTCATAATTTAATCAAAGAACTTTCTACAATAAGAATCAATAAAATAGCATTTTAGAGCACTTTGGTGTTTACAAAATACAACAATCCATTGAGATACTTATCACCAACCCCACTAAAAGTTGAATCAAGTCTTTATTTTAAATCTCATACTAATTATACTTCAACAAACCAGCTCCCCAGTATTTATTTATAATCCTCTCATTTAGATGAAAAGACATTTGGGGCTCATAAAAAATCTCTGAGAGATATTTTATTACCTTTTAACTCATTAGGTAATTAAAACTATGATTATAACCTTTATTAGCTTTTATCCCCTTTTTCACTGTTGCTTTTGCATTTTGGCTCACAGAAAAGTGAAAAAAAAATCAAGAAAAACACAAAATAATAAACTGATATACTGTGATGCTTAATTAGAAGAAATAAGCATTAATATGATTCTAATAAATAAAATTCTTACTAATGAAATTTAAGTTGATTATTTAAAAACTAAAACTTCCTACATTGATTTACTTATTTAACAAATATTTACTGAGCACTTAATTTGTCCAATTACTAAATATTGGTACAAAATGGTAACCAGTAGCTTATTTATTTATTTATTTATTTATTGATGAAGTTTTGCTCTTGTTGTCCAAGCTGGAGTGCAATGGCATGATCTCGGTTTACTGCAACCTCAGCCTCCTGGGTTCAAACGATTCTCCTGCCTTGGCCTCCTGAGTAACTAGAATTACAGGCGCGTGCCACCACACTCAGCTAATTCTTGTATTTTTTGTAGAGATGGGGTTTCACCATGTTGGTCAGGCTGGTCTTGAACTCCTGACCACGGGTGATCCACCTGCCTTAGCCTCCCAAAGTGCTGGGACACCATACCAGGCCTGAGCCATCATACCAGGCCAGTAGCTCTTAATTGTATCAAATCACCTAGAGGTATGACAAATTTATCCACTTATTTTTTAAATTTAGGTAAACATACTTTTTTTTTTTTCAGTTTTCTAATATCAAGTGACAATCCAAAATAATAACAGATCATTGCTGTTTCCCTATGGACTTGAAACAACAATGACCTATTATCTCTCACAATTTGGGAGGTAGAAGAGGGCAGTAGATTGGGCAATTCATCTGCTGCTATCTCCTGGGAACATTCATGCACTCGCTGTCTTCTAATGACTTGCCTAGGGTTGAGTGTCCAAAATGACGTTACCCACATGGTCAGGCATTGGCGCCCACTGTCAATCGAGACAGCTTGGTGATGCTCTCATCCTCCAGTAGGCAAGAAAGCACAGAAGTGTCAGGATTCCAGAACAGTGGAAGTGGAATCAATGAGGCCTCTTAAGGACTAGCCTTAAGAGTTGCACACACATCACTCCACTACATTCTAATGGTTAATGCAAATCATAAGACCATCCCATATTTAAAGGAGTAGGGAAATGGACTCCACCTCTGAATGGAAGATATGGCAAAGTCACATGGCAAAGGGTTTGTATACAGGGATGGGAAAAATTGTTATGGTCATTTGAAAGCAATTTTCCAGAGTCTACCCTCTTGCTACAATAATTCACATCTTTCTATCATGTCAAATGTACCATAGTTTTCCACTAAAGTCTTATTTCAATTTTAGTGTAAGTCTCACCTTCCAAATCCTTGTGATCTTAATCAGATCTTAATGTAATAAAGCTCCTCAGGTATAGCTACTCGTCTATATCTGTAAAGAAAATACATTTATCTGCCCCCCCCGCCCAACTTCCCAATGCTCACTGTACAAAGAGAGTTGTGAGAAGTAGATAGTCAGTGGTCTTTACTAATTCTGAAATCCATCTGGAAACATGCACCTGACTCCCTACTCCAGGAGTGGAGTATGTGACTGTTTATGCTTTCTGAGAGCAACCCATTCATTCATTTTCTCTGCAATTTTCACTTCTGCCTTCTGGGAACTTAGCTCCACTATCTGATGGTCATGTTTGAAAAGTCTACTATATTTTTTAACTCTCACTTTTGATAAAATATAAAGAAACTTATTAAAAGTATATAAAAATATTTTTAATCTTAGATATATTTATTTAGTCTTAATTGCTTACACATATGTTAACAATAATTTAAAGTTCAGAAATGATTTTAGGTTTTAGTTAAAGTGAGTACCTAGTCCCTTGTGCAGTATTTCCTAAAAAAATGATGGTCATAATGTCTTAGCAGCATTCTCGCCATGTGGTTAACTACCTTTCAAATATATAAAATAAAATCTAGTTGTCAAAATATAATAAGTAAGGTAAATCATTATATTTTACTAAATTACTAACTTCATGGATAATTTATCACAAATCTAATTCAACTCAAAAAGCATTTCTTGAGCTTTTTTTTTTTTTTTTTAGGTGTTAACCACTGTCTAAGCTCTATATGGGGCAGTTAGCCCCATCGTGAGGGATGCAGAGAGCAGTGATTTATGCCTGGATGAAATAATGACTAAGGTGGATATTGCAGGATGAGTAGGAGTATCTTCCAGGAAGAAGGAGCAGTATGATCAATGGCATGAAAACTTGAGTTTACATGACGTGTACAGGAAACTGGAACTCAACACTATTTTATAATGATAGTCAGTAGATGATGATAATTAAGTGCATGGACTCTGGAACCAGACTGTTTATATATCCATAGCAGGCCTAATATTTACTAGCTTGGTAACCCTGAGGTTAAATCTTCCCATGTTAAAAAATTGGAATACTAACATTATTATCCACCTATATTGGTCAGCATTCTTAAAGAAACAGAAGCAAGAGAATGTGAATATAGAGAGATTTATTTATAGGAATTGGCTTATGCAATTATGGAGGCTAAGTCCAAATTCTGTAGGATAGTCCAGCAGTCTAAGGATTAAGGGAAGAGCTGATGCTGGAATTGAAGACCAAAGGCCATCTGCTTTACTCAAAGCCCATCAATTTAGATGTTAATCTCATCCAAGGAAACACACTCACAGAAACACCCAGAATCATATTTGGCACCATGGCCTAGCTAACTTGACACATAAAATTGACCACTGCACCATCTCAAAATGTTCTAAACATTAAACAATGTAATATATGCAAACAATTTAGAATAATGCCCAATATACTGTAAGCCCTAAGTAAGTCTAAGTTGTTTTATCTGGAATGTAAAGAGTGCTTGCAGTAATAGATGAGTCTAGAGAGGGATCCTGGGTTCATGCCATTTAAAAACAGTATGCCATGCTATAGAACTTTTGTTTGTAACTTATAGGGAGCCATGAATGGTGTGGTCATACTTGTACTCTAAATAGATTACTCTGACAATAGTTTGTAAGGTAGAATTGCAGAAGTACAAACCTAAAGACAACATATGTCAAAAGAACATCAGTATAACATTCAACCTTCCTTCTTGCTGCCAAGCTTCAAAGGCCTAAATGACATTTCCTAGACTTTCTTGAGCTAGTGTTCTGGATGCACAAGACACACCACTAATTAGGTGCATCAAGTGGCCATGTGACCTAAGATGCTTATTATGGGATGATTGTTATCTGATTCCCCAAGCTGTCAATTTTGGTGTGTTCATAAGCCCTCCATTATCAAGTAGAACAGCTAAAATAAATGAGCGAGCTCCAGTGGGTTCTGGAGGAATAAAAAAGTTGCATGAGCTATTGACTTGCAGTATTGACTCTGGATATATTGCCACTTCTTCCTCCACCCACACCTATGCCACTGAGGCATTTACTAGGACCGTAGACTGAGGAAGAAAAAATTAAATCCTGAAAAACATATGATTTAACAAAATATCCTATTCCATCTGGAAATGGAGTTCTAAAACAATATTGTCAGACTTAAGGGTGGCCCTAAAATTCAGTGGAGAAAATAATTCTCCCATTGAGGAAACCTACAAGAAGTTCATTTTGTTTATCCTTTTATTTCTGGGAAGGAAAAATATCTAGATATGTAGATCTATAGCAATTAATTAGAAGCCGATGGCTTGGCAAGATGGTTGGATGTTTGGAAGCAACAAGGTTACTGACAACAAGATCTGGGGAAGTGGCATGTAAATAGGCTTCTCAGAATGACAGCAGAGTCAAAGCAATTTGTGTTGTTAGAATTTTTTTCTCTAATGTACACTCTGAAGATATTTAGTACTCAGTACTCAGAATGGGTACTGTGTATGTCATACTCTGTATGTCAGTGAGCTTCTTTCTCCAGTCATGCCAGTGTTTTCTTAGTGGGACATATTGACAGGTGTGGTGGTGCCATATGAGTTCAACTATATGCTTAACCAAGGTTGGTCTGGTTAACACAACTGCTGACTTTTCAGTCTCCAATATACAGACCAATATTGAGACCCTAAAAAGGTGTGATACTCCAGGGCAACAGCCATTCGCCTAACAGAAAATTGATTACATGGAAACCTTTTCCCCCTCTTTAGGCCAAACAATTATTTTTCACATAGATTGGCCTCTATCTATTCCTATAATGCTCTGTTCAGAACCGTCATTTGTAGAGTCACTAAATGCTTATTCACCATCACAATATTCCACGCAATATTACCTCAGACCAAGGAGTTCAAGAGGCAAGAGAGTCATGTCTGTGTGACTCACTGATCTTAATATATATGCCATCCTCCAGAAGCAGGTACTCATATAATATGGAGGAATGATCTACTAAGTAATCAACATCATATGGGAGAAAATGTATCATGAGAGTCAAGTATGGTTGTAGAAGCTGCAGTAAATGTACTAAACCAGCAGCCAATATATGATGTTGTTCCTCCCTTAACCAGAGTATAGAGTTCCAGGAACCAAAATTAGAAAGGAAAATGACTCTATTCACTCCCACTATAGTAGTTTTTGTTTGCTTCCACTATAGTAGTTTGCTAGAGCTGTCATAGCAAAGTACCACAACTGAGTGACTTAAACAGGAGAAATTTATGTCTCACAGTTCTGAGAGCTAGAAGTTCAAGATCAAAGTGTCATCAGGGTTGATTCCTTCTGAGACTTCAAAGGGAGTGATGTGGTTTAGCTCTGCGTCCCCACCTAAATCTCATGATGAATTGTGAGCCCAAGTGTTGGAGGTGGGACCTGGTGGGAGGTGATTGGATCATGGGGGTGGCTTCTAATAGTTTAGCACCATTCCCCTAGTGCTGTCTGATGAGTGAGTTCTCACAAGATCTGGCTGTTTAAAAGTGTGTAGCGCTTCCCCTTTCACTCTCTCTCTCCTGCTCCATGATGATAAAACATGCTTGCTTCCCCTTCTCCCTTCCATTATGATTGTAAGTTTCCTGTACAGCCTGCAGAACCGTGAGTCAAGCTGATATGGTTTGGCTCTGTGTCCCCACTGAAATCTCACCTTGAATTGTAATAATGCCCATGTGTCTGGGAGGGACCCTGTGGGATTCAATTGAATCATGGGGTTGGGTTTTTCCTGTGCTGTTCTTGTGATGGTGAATAGGACTCATAAGCTCTGGTGGTTGTATAAAGAGGAGTTCCCCTGCACATGCTCTCCCTTGCCTGCCAACACGTAAGATGTGCTTTTGCATCAGCATACCCTGGATGTGAGATCATTTTGGAGCTTTAAGTTTTGACTGTCCTGCTAGATTTCAGACTTGTATGAGGCCTGCAGCCCTTTGTTTTGTCCAATTTCTCCCATTCGGAATGGATGTATTTACCCAAAGTCGGTACCCTCATTGTATTTAGGAATTGACAAACTTGCTTTTGATTTTACAGGCTCATAGGCAGAAAGGACTTGCCTTGTCTCAGATGAGACTTTGGACTATGGCCTTTTGAGTTAATGCTGAAATGAGTTAAGACCTTGGGGGACTATTTGGAAGGCATAATTGGTTTTGAAATGTGAGGACATGAGATTTGGGAGGGGTCAGGGCTAGAATGATTGTTTGGCTGTATCCCCACCCAAATCTCATCTTGAATTTTAGCTCCCATAATTCCCATGTGTCATGAGAGGGCCATGGTGGGAGGTAATTGAATCATGGAGGTGGGTCTTTCCCATGCTGTTTCATGATAGTAAATAAGTCTCACAAGATCTGATGGTTTTATAAATGGGAGTTCCCCTGCACATGCCCTCTTGCCTTCCACCATGTAAGATGTGACTTTGCTCCTCATTTACCTTCTGTCATGATTCTGAGGCCTCCCCAGCCATGTGGAACTGTGAGTCCATTAAACCTCTTTCCTTTATGAATTACCAAGCTTGTGGTATGTCTTTATTAGCAGCATGAGAACCAACTAATACACAACTATACGTCTTTTTCTTCATAAATTACACAGTCTCAAATAATTCTTTATAGAAGTGTAAAAACAAACTAATACAGAAAATTGGTACCAGAGAAGTGGGACATTGGTATAAAGATACCTGAAAATATGGAAGCAACTTTGGAACTGGGTAATGGGCAGAGATTGGAACAGTTTGAAGGGATCAGAAGAAAACAAGAAGATGAGGGAATGTTTGGAACTTCCTAGAGACTTGTTGAATGGTTTTGACCAAAATGCTGATAGTGATATGGACAGTGAAGTCCAGGCTGAGGTTGTCTCTGATGGAGATGAGGAAGTAATTGGGAACTAAAGTAGAGGTCACTTTTGCTATGCTTTAGCAAAGATACTGGCAGCATTGTGTCCCTGCTCTAGAGATCTGTGGAACTTTGAACTTGAGAGAGTTGATTTATGGTATCTAGTGGAAGAAATTTCTGAGCAGCAAAGTGTTCAAGATGTGGTCTGGATGCTTCTAAAAGCTTATGCTTAAAAGTCATCACTTTGACCTGAAACTAGAACTTATATTTAAAAGGAAAGCAGAGCATAAAAGTTTGGAAAACTTGCAACCCTTCCACGTGATAGAAAAGAAAAACCCATTTTCTGGGGACGAATTCAAGACTGCAGAAATTTGCATAAGTAAAGGAAAGCCAAACATTAATAGCCAAGACAATGGGGAAAATGCCTCTAGGGCATTTCAGAGACCTTTGCAGCAGCCGTTGTTCCCATCATAGGTCTGAAGGCCTAGAAGGAAAAAAATGGTTTCATGGGCCAGGCCCAGGGTTCTGCTGCCCTGTGCAGCCTTGGAACATGACACCCTCCATCCCAGCGGCTCCAGCTCCAGCCATGGCTAAGAGGGGCCAAGGTAGAGCTTGGGCCATTGTTTCAGAGGGTTCAACCCCCAAGTCTTGGTGGCTTCCATTTGGTGTTGGGCTTGCAAGTATGCAGAAGGCAAGAATTGAGGTTTGGGATCCTCTGCCTAGATTTTAGAGGATGTATGGAAACAACAGGATATCCAGGAAGAAGTCTGCTGCAGGGGCAGAGCACTTATGAAGAACCTCTACTAAGGCAGTGCAGAGGGGAAATGTAGGGTTGGATCCTCCATGCATAGTTCCCACTGAGGCATGGTTTAGTGGAGCTGTGAGAAGAGGGCCACCATCCTCCAGACTCCAGAATGGTAGAACCACCAATAGCTTGCACTGTGCACCTAGAAAAGCTGCAGGCATTTGATGAAAGGCCATGAAAGTGGCCATGGGCACTGTACCCCATGGAGCCACAGGGGTGGAGCTGCCCAAAGCCTTGGGAGCCCACCCCTTGAATCAGTGTGGCCTGATGTGAGACACGGAGTCAAAGGGATTATTTTGGAGCTTTAAGATTTAATGACTGCCCTGCTGGGTTTCAGACTTGCCTGGGCCTGTAGCCCCTTTGTTTTGGCCAATTTCTCCCATTTGGAATGACAGCATTTACCACATGCCTGTACTTCCATTGTATCTTAGAATCAACTAACTTGTATTTTATTTTACAGACTCATAGGCAGAAGGGACTTGCCTTGTCTCAGATGAGACTTTGGACATGGACTTTTCAGTTAATGCTGAAATGAGTTAAGACTAGGGGAACTGTTGAGAAGGCATGACTGTGTTTTGAAATTTGAGAAGGACGTGAGATTTGGGAGGGACTAAGGGTGGAATGATATGGTTTGGCTCTGTGTTCTCACCTAAATCTCATGTTTAATTGTGATCCCGAATGTTGGAGGTGGGGCCTAGTGGGAGGCGTTTGGATCATGGGAGTGGTTTCTAATGGTTTAGCGCCATCCCCCTAGTGCTGTCTCATGAGTGAGTTCTCACAAGATCTGGTTGTTTAAAAGTGTGTAGCACTTCCTGCTTCACTCTCTCTCTCTCCTGCTCCAAGATGGTAAGACATGCTTGTTTCCCCCTCACCCTTCCACTGTGATTGTAAGTTTCCTGAGGTCTCCCAGCCATGCTTCCCATATAGCCTACAGAGCTGTGAGTCAATTAAACCTCTTTTCTTCATAAATTACCCAGTCTTATGTAGTTCTATGTGAGAATGGACTAATACAGAGAGTAACTCTCTCACTTAGTTTATGGCAATTGGTGGCTAATTCAATATTAGCCTTGAATATAAATATCCTAAATCCTATATTTAAATCCTATACTTAAAAGATACAAAATAGCAAATTGGATCAAAAAAAAAAAAAGCCATCATCTGTGGTGTTCAAGAGACCCATCTCACATATAATGACACCCACGGACTCAAAGTAAAGGGTTGTAGAAAGATCTATCATGCAAATGGAAAACAAAAAAGAGCAGGGGTCACTTGTATCAGATAAAAGAGATTTTTAAATCAACAACAATAAAAAGGAGACAAAGAAGGGCATTACATAATGATAAAGCTTTCAACTTAACAAGAGGATTTAACTATCCTAAATATCTCTATATCCAATATTGGAGCACAAATACTTCTACATCCAGGAAAAAACACAGACAGACACACAATAATAGCAGGGTACTTCAACAGTCCACTGGCAGTATTAGATAGATCACTGAGGAAGGAAACTAAAAAAAAAAATTGAAATTAAATTAGACATTTGACCAATTGGATCTAATAGGCATCTATAGAACACTCCATCCAACAACCACAGAGTATTCTTCTCATCTCACATGGAACGTACTCTAAGATTCACCACACGCTCAGTCATAGGGCAAATTTCAATAAATTCAGAAAAATCAAAATCATACTAAGCATATTATTAGACCACATTCAAATAAAAATAGAAATTAATACCAAGAGAAACTCAAAACCACACAATCACATGGAAACTAAAAAACTTACTCCTGAATGACTTTTGGGTAAACAACAAAAAAGGCAGAAATTTAAAAAAAAATTCATTTGAAACAAATGAAATTAGAGGCACAACATACCAAAACCTCTGAGATGCAGAAAATGCAGTATTAAGGAGGAAAGTTTATAGCACTAAATGCCTAAATCAAGAAGACAGAGAGATCTCAAATTAGCAACCTAACATCACACCTAAAGGAACTAGAAAAGCAAGAACAAATGAATCCCAAAGTTAAAAGGAGAAAAGAAGTAACTAAAATTAGAGCAGAACTAGATGAAATTGAAGTCCCAAAAAAAAAAAAAAAAACATACAAAAGATCATTAGTATAAAAACTTTGCCCTTCAACAGGATAAACAAGATTGATAGACTGCTAGCTGGGTTAACAAAGAAAAAAAATAGAAAAGATCCAAATAAGTACAAATAGAAATGAAAAAAGTAACATTACACCCAATCCTACAGAAATACACAAAATCCACAGGGATACCACTATGCACACATATTATAAAAACTAGAGGAAAGGGATACATTCCTAGAAATACACAATCTCCCAAGATTGAATCAGGAAGACATTGAAACCCTGAACAGACCAATAATGAGTTCCAAAATTGAATCAGTAATACAAATACTATCAACAAAAAAAGCCCAGGACTAGATGGATTCACAGCCAAATTTCATCAGATACGAAAAGAAGACCTGGTACCAACCCTACTAAAACTATTCCAAAAAATTGAGGAGGGATTCCTCTCTCACTCGTTATACAAAACCAGTATCATCCTGACTCCAAAATCTGGCAAAGCACGATAAATAAAGAAAACTTCAGACCGATATCTGTGATGAAAATAGATGAAAAAATCTTCAACAAAATACTAGCACACAAAATCCAGGAGCACACAAAAAAGTTAATACACCATGACCAAGTAGGCTTTGTTCCTAGAATGCAAGGTTGGTTCAACATATGCAAATCAATAAATGGGATTCACCACATAAACAGAATTAAAAGCGTAAACCATATAATCATCTTAATAGAAAAAGCATTCGATAAAATTGAATATCCCTTTATAATAAAAACCCTCAACAAACTGGGCATTGAAGAAACATACTTCAAAATAATAATACTTCAAATACTTCAAAATAATAAGAGCTGTGACAAACCCACAGCCAACATCATACTGAATGAGCAAAAGCTGGAAGCATTCCACCAAAGAATTGGAACAAGACAAGATTGTCTAGTCTCACCACTCCTATACAATATAGAACTGTAAGTCCCAGCCAGGGCAGTCAGGCAAGAGAAAGAAATAAAAGGCATCCAAATAGGAAACAAGGAGTCAAATTGTCTCCCTTCACTCATAATATGATTCTATACCTAGAAATTCCTAAAGACTCTGACAAAAGGCTCCTAGACCTGATAAATGATTTCAGTAAACTTTTAGGATACAAAATCAATGTACAAACATCAGTAGCATTTCCATACACCAATAATATTTAAGCAGAGAGCCAAATAAAAAATACAATCCCATTTACAGTAGCCACAAAAAATACAAAATACCTAAGAAGACATCTAACCAAGGAGATGAAAGATATCTACAAGGAGAACTACAAGACAGTGCTGAAAGAAATTACAGATGACACAAACAAATGAAAAACATTCCATGCTCATGGATAGGAAGATTCAATATAGTTAAAATGGCCACATTGCCAAAAGCAATCTACAGGTTCAATACAATTCCTATCAAATTACCAATGTCATTTATTACAGAATTTGAAAAAAACTGTTCTAAAATTCATACAAAACCCAAACAGAGCCCAAAGAGCCAAAGCAATCCTAAGGAAACAGAAAAAAAGCGAGTGGCCTCACATTACTCAACTTCAAACTATTCTACAAGGCTACAGTAACCAAAACAACATGATACTGGTACAAAAATATTCACATAGACCAGTGGAAGAGAATAAAGAACCCAGAAATAGGGTCACACACCTACAACTATCTGATCTTCGACAAAGCTGAATAAAAATGAGCAATAGGGAAATGTCTCCCTATTCAATAAATGGTGCTGGGAAAACTACCTAACCATATGCAGAAGAATGAAACTGGGCCCCTTCCTCTCAATTTATACAAAAATTAACCCAAGACGGATTAAAGATTTAAATGTAAGATTTCAAACTATAAAAATCCTAGAAGAAAACCTAGGAAGTACTTTTCTAGGCCTTGGCCTAGGCAAGAATTTGTAACTAAGTTCTCAAAAGCAAATGCAACAAAAACCAAAATTGACAGTTGGGACCTAAATAAACTAAACAGCTTCTGCATGCACAAAAGAAAAAAAAATCAAACTATGCATCCAATAAAAGACTAATACCCAGAATATATAAGAAACTTAAACAAATCAATATTTAACAAATAATCCCTTTAAAATGTAGCAAAGGACATGAACAGATACTTCTCCAAAGAAGACATATGAGCACCCAATAAACATATGAAAAATTCCTCAACGTCACTAATCATCAAGAATTGTAAATCATATATCTCATAATCGTCAGAGTGGCTGGTATAAAAAGTCAAAAAAGAACAGACGTTGGCGAGGTTGTGGAGAAAAAGGAATGTTTATATACTGTTGGTGGAAATGAAAATTAGTTCAGCCCCTGTGAAACGGTTCATCCCCTCCAATAGTTTGGAGATTTATCAAAAAACTAAAATTAAAGAAACCATTCAACCCAGCAATCCCATTACTGAGTATATACCCCAAAGAAAAGTCATTCTACAAAAAACGACACCTGCACTCGTATGTTAATTGCAGCTCTATTCACAATACCAAAGGCATGGAATTTGTCTTTGTATTATTTGTCTAGGTGCCCATCAGTGGTACAGTGGATTGAGAAAATGTGATACATACACAGCATGGAATACTATGCAGCCATGAAAGAATAAAATCGTGTACTTTGCAGCAACATGGATGCAGCTGGAGGTCATTATCTTAAGCAAATTAACCCAGAAACAGAAAACCAAGTATCTCATGTTCTTACTTATAAGTGGGAGTTAAACATTAGGTAAACACGGACATAAAGATGGAAATAATAGACAGCAAGGACTCCGAAAGGGGAGAGGGAAGGAAGGGGGAAAAGGCTGAAAATCTTCCTATCGAGTGTTGTGTTCATTATTTGGGTGACAGAATCAATAAGGCTCAAACCTCAGCACCATGTAATGTACCCTTTAACAAACATGCACATGCACCTTCTGAAACTAAAATAATTTTAAAAAAAAAGAAATAAAAGTTTGGGTCACTCCAAGAAATTAAACATTACTAACTCTCTGAAGTGCTGGCTGAAGGTAAATAGTGGAGAAAGGAAGTTATACGTGCCTGGTAAGGTTACTATTGTTTCCTTGTGAAAATGAGGCCCATACTGGGCACCCATATTTATTTTTGCTGTGTATATACACACACACCAAACTGTCCTTCCCCTCTATTATTTACATAGAGCATTATAACGGCCACTGACTTTATTTATATAGAGCACGATAATGGCCATTGACTTTATAACCTTGTCTATTATAAAGATACTAAGATGAGATTGTAACTGAACTAATAGACAAATGAATAGCAATGAAAAAGTACAGTGACAGATGGAGATGTAGATCTTCCCTTTTGGGATAGAATGGGAATGTTTTGTTTGTTCAAGAGGTGGTTGAATTATATTAAGTGGGATGATATCTTTTGCTACTTTTGTTTTTGTTTGGACCTTTAATATTGTGTATGAATCCTGGACAACCAAAGGAGGCATTAGGACTTCCTTCTAGTAGGAGAGGTTAGCAAGATAAAGTCGACATTTCCCAGCTTCCCTTGCAGGAAGGGTTCTGAAAGTGAATTGTGCGGGAGATTTGGCTCACTTCCTGTTGTCTTGTCGGCTGTTTCTCTGTGTTTCCTGTTTGCCTTTATTCTTTGGGTTTCTAATGAAAGTTTGCAGTGCTTACCAGGATCTTCTCCTCCTTGTCAGGTCTAGAGCTCTGACTTTTAGCTCCTCATCAACGTGAAAATGCCAGTTGCCTTTTTTTGCATTTTTGGTTTCTAAGCTGTCGTTTTCTGCTTGGTTTCTCAGTCTCTCACTCTGGGTTTTTGCAGTTGAGAGTCTGACAAATTTAAGGGTACATTTTGTCCAGAATAGTGGACTTAGTTCTTTTAGTTCTCTGGGACCCTGGACCCTCCCATCCTGGCTTCCTTGTGGTTCTGAGCTCCACTTTGTCTCCTTTCTCCAGTAAGATAGCTGTACAGTCTAGGCTGGTGCATCTCAAATTTTACTTGTAAAAAATGTCTTATGGCCAGGCGCTGTGGCTCACGCCTGTAATCCCAGCACTTTGGGAGGCCAAGGCGGGCGGATCACGAGGTCAGGAGATCGAGACTATCTTGGCTAACACTGTGAAACCTCGTCTCTACTAAAAATACAAAAAATTAGCCGGGCGTGGTGGTGGGCACCTATAATCCCAGCTACTCGGGAGGCTGAGGTAAGAGAATGGTGTGAACCCGGGAGGCGGAGGTTGCAGTGAGCTGAGACTCTGCCACTGCACTCCATCCTGGGGACACAGTGAGACTCTGTCTCAAAAAAAAAAAAAAAAAAAAAAAAGAAAGTCTTATTTGTCCTTACATAGCACTTCCATAAAATACAGCAAGTATGAATTACTGAAAAGATTTACTAAATAAAAGACATAAAGGACATAAAAATATGCTTGCTTTTAAAATTACTGGATAAAATGCACCCAAAATTGCTCTGTTAAATTATTATAAATATTTCTAAATTTGTCACATACCATAATTATCTCAATAACACATATTGGTGTAAACAGTTTACAGAGGCCCTTTGCACCACACTTTGGTAGCCTCGTCTTAGGACATTGCCTACTGTTTAGTTGTCTAACACCACAAGGAGAGACTAATAGGAACCTACAGCTCACCTGGATGAATTGCCCCCACTCTGGGTTTTGTACCCCCAAGTGCTGGCTGCACTTGCTGCTTTCCAGTCTTTTCAAACAGCAGGGGGTTTTGTTGTTGTTTCTCAATACAGCTTTCAGTTTCTTTCAGTAGGACCTCTTTTCTTCACAAATTACTGTATTTCATGTAGTTTTTTTTTTTTTTTTTTTTGAGATAAGTCTCGCTCCCTCACCCAGGCTGAAGTACAGTGGCGCAATCTCAGCTCACTGCAACCTCCACCTCCTGGGTTCATGCCATTCTCCTGCCTCAGCCTCCCAAATAGCTGGGACTACAGGCACCCACCACCACGCCCGGCTATTTTTTTGTATTTTTAGTAGAGATGGGGTTTCACTGTGTTAGCCAGGATGGTCTCGATCTTCTAACCTCATGATCCACCCATCTCGGCCTCCCAAAGTGCTGGGATTACAGGCGTGAGCCGCTGCGCCCAGCCCCAGGCTCATGTAGTTCTTTATAGCCATATGAGAATGGACTAACACAGAGAGAAACTCTCTCACTTAGCTTATGGTGATTGGTGGCTAATTCAATATTAGCCTTGAATATAAATGGCCTAAATCCTATACTTAAAAGGTATAAAATAGCAAATTGGATTTAAAAAAACAAAAGCCTTCCTTCTGTGGTGTTCAAGAGTCCCATCTCACATGTAATGACACCCACAAAAAGTAAAGGGTTCTAGAAAGATCTATCATGCAAATGGGAAATAAAAACTAGGTGGATGAAACAGGGAAGTTTTAGGGTGGTTAAACTATTTTATATGATAGCACAAAGACGGATACACGACATTATGCACTTATCAAAACCCACAGAATGTACAACAGAGAAAACCGTAATGTAAACTATGGACTTTCATTCAGTAGGACTATGAGCTGAATTCCACCTACTCCATCCTAGTTGGAGAAAAAACCCTTTTCAGAGTTTTTGATATTTGCTTTCCTATTTCCGTCACTTACCACACCTTCTTGAGGACAATGACCAAGTTTGTTCTATTTAGGGTCAGTAAACTACAACCTACCATTTTCATCTTGATTTTGTAAAGAAATTTCTATTGGACTACAGTCACACCCATTCATTTACTTGTTTATGGCTGATTTCTCTACAATGACAGAATTGTGTATGAGAGATCATATGACCTACAAAGCCTGAAATATTTACTGTCTCTTTACAGAAAAAGTTTACCAACCTCTTCCCTATGTCATTTGTATTTTTCTGTAACTCTTAGAATTTCAGACATTCTGCAATCATGCACTATGAAACAAATATTTCCTAAAAACTGTCGAGGTACTGGGAACTGAGCAATATTCCTGAGATTCAGAGATAAAAAGACACCATCTTTTTATAAGTAGTATGTAACAAACTATATGCAATGATTACTATTGGCTGACTTTTAAAAGATAATTCTGAAAGGAGCATTTATTCTCCTGAGTTGGAAACATTACTAGTCCATTATTTGAGGCCATGGTGCCATTATTATGATTTTATTTCTGATACTCTCAGGGATAGATGATATCTAGAGCACACAGTTTGCTCATTTGGTCATTCTTAGTCAAGTCCATGACTTCCTTTTGTCATGGTGGTCTTTTACTCAAAATACATTTATATTTTTTATTGAAACAAAATATTTCAGGCTGGGCATGGTGGCTCACATCTGTAATCCCAACACTTTGGGAGGCTGAGGTGGGTGGATTACCTGAGGTCAGGAGTTCGGGACCAGCCTGGCCAACATGGCGAAACCCTGTCTCTACTAAAAATACAAAGAAAAAAATAATTAACAGGGCATGATGGTGTGCACTTGTAGTCCCAGCTACTGGGGAGGTTGAGGCAGGAGAATCGCATGAACCTGGGAGGCAGAGCTTGCAGTGAGTTGAGATCGGGCCACTACACTCCAGCCTGGGTGACAGGGCATGACTCCATCTCAAAAAAAAAAAAAAAAAAAAAAAAAAAAAATTCAAAGATGCACATTTTTTGTTAAGCATAATGAAAAATAACTTTTGTTTATATCTCACTGTTGAAAGTAGAAGCTATTTTTTCCTTTTCCGATGAGATCGGGCACGTTCAGGGTGGTATGGCCATAGACATTGAGTTTCTCATACTACTAATAAATATTCAAGTAATAATTAGCTGTGATGAAGCAGAACACTTCCCCTTCTAAAATTGCTTCTCATTTGCATGGTATGTTTGTTCCCTTCATAAACCATTTTAAATTCAGAATATATTATTATCCAAATGCTCCATTCTTATTTTTCCTTTTTGAATCATTTCTTTTATTCACACTCTTTGAAGTGAGATGATGATCTGGATCTTAAACCTGTCTGTAGTCATATCACAAAATAATGAACGCTCTCTGAAGCACAGTGGGACCAATCTGACACCGCATAACCCAAAAACAGACACCTGAATCGTGTTTCCTCTGGAAGAATTTTATTCTCTGTCATTGTCTACAAGAGCTGCCGCCTAATAAATACACACAATGGAAGATTCATGAATCACTGAGGCATGAAAAAAGTGTTTTTGTAGCAGCAGAAATGTAATTAACTGCAGCTTTGGTACTATTCTAAAACTTAGAGACATTTCTCAGGCAATGCTAAATATGTATGAAATTCCCAACCTTTTTATCTCACACTTAAATGATTTCATAGGCTCTCTAAGAGTCTTGCTCTTGATGCCCTTTAACGTCGGAATGTCTATTCTGCTTGCTTTTCCCAGTAGCATTTTGATGCTTAGCTGATTTATTATTAACAGCAACATTTTACTAATATTTATTAATATTTGGAGTTTTTTTAACAATAGCATACAAGTTATTCAGGAGCTTGTTAGAGATTCATAAGCGCATTAAATTTTTAAAATATTTTGAAGCTCATGAAGCATGAAAAAATGTCCAACTATGTCTGGGGCATTTCTAAGATGTGATCTTCTGGTGGAACGGGATCAATGGCTCTGGGAGGGGCATGGAGAGTGGTGAGCAGACAGTAGGTGGCATTGGGGGATGGTGAGAAGTGAGCATGGCTGGTGCTTGCCAAGAAGGTCTTCACTTGCTCTGGCAAAGGTCTCCTAGTTGAAGAAAGTGCCCTCTGTTAAGAGAAAGCAGAAGATGAATGCTAATTTCCGTGCTGCATCTTACTGCATCGTGTATTTTCACAGCACTGCTAGGCTACAGGCAATTCCAGGAAGTTTGCTCAGGCCCTAGGGCACTTCAGTTCTCTTATAGTTAAGTATATACAGGTCAAAACTCCCATACTTGGTGGATATATTGCCTGAGGGCATCTAAAAAAATCTCCAAATGGCCAAGGGTAATATCTTACACAGAGTAGGTCCTAATTAGCATATGTTGAAAGCAGAAAGGAGACATTTAGGAAAGTTACAAAACTGGAAGGCAGGCAGGAAAGGCTACCCCTTGTAAGATTAACAGAAAGTTAGATCCGGATAAAGAATTTTACAAAAGTGTCAATATAACTAATAAAATGGCCCTAAAGAATACTTAAAATTATGGTTTATTGAGCACTTATACTCTGTGAAGACACTGTGTTTTTATTTTTATAATTCCATTATTATCCACACTAATCCACTGAGGTGGATGTCAGCAACAAAGTAACCTCAGGAGACTGTTAAAGACAGATTCCAGGGCACAACACCCAGACCTTGGATAATTCAGTAGATGTTTGATGGGACCTACGAACCTGCATTTTAGCAAGTATCCAAAGTGATTCTGATGTGCCACACATTACCTAGACTTTAAGTTTCTATTTATATAATCTAAGAAACCATTAACATTTCTGCCAGCCACATCACAGTCTTTTCATATTAATCTTACTGTCAGTCAGAAACCTTAGGTTCTTTTTACACTAATTACTTTAAGACAGACACTGTCTTCCTTCAGTTCCATATTTATAGAGTTCAAAGTGAGAACTGCAATGAATAATTTTAAATCTATTCTTATTCAATTTCATGTGATGAATGCTGACTTCTAGTCCAGCCTGTTGAGAATGTTTTGGATATTTATTCTGCTATGCCACGAATTATCGTCCTGTCTCAAGTTTGAAATCAGCCACACATTTCATAAGTGTCTCCTTTATTTGTAAGAGGGTCATAAACCACTAAAAGAAAATGACAAAGGGCAGAATGCTGTGAGCTCACTAGAGGCTTTCTTAAAGTTGGATTGCCAACTTGTTAACTGAAAATCTTCAGCTACGTTTTTTCACCAACTACAAATTCACCTATCTCAACTTCTCTCTAGTCTTCATTTCTCCAGAGTGAATTAGCAAAATTTCACATTTTACTAAATGCCTTACTGATCAAGTTATTATATTTCTATTTTCTTTCTCTTTTGTGCTAGTACAGGGAATTACAATAAAAGGAGTTTGTATTCATCAGAGCTCTCCAGAGAAAGAGCCAATGGGAGATTGTGTGTGTGTGTGTGTGTGTGTGTGTGTGTGTGTGTGTGTGTGTGTGTGTGTGTTTTAATTATAAAGTACTGACTCTGGGGATAATAGAGGCCGAGAGTCCCACAGTCTGTAAGCTGGAGACCCTGGAAAGCCAGTGGTATAGTTCGTATCTCTGAGAGCCAGCCCGTCAGTACTATAGACTTCTGTTTGGGTCTGAAGGCCTGGGAACCAGAAATGCCGAAGGCAGGAGAAGGCCGATGCTCTGAATAAATCAGGCAGAGTTAATGCAACCTTCCAGTGCCTTCTTGCTCTCTTCAGGCCCTCAACAGATTGGATTATGACCATCCACTCTGGGGAGAAGCTTCTGCTTTACTCATCCATCAAGTTCAACACGAGGGTCTTCTGGAACCACCCTCACATCTGTACACAGAAATGTTTAACCACCCATCTGGGCATCCTGTGACCCATTTAAGTGGACACATAAAATTAACTATCAGAAGGTTTGTGTGGTGTTTAATTAAATATACACTTTTTGAGCACCCAACTATGTCTAGGTACTGTCTTTTATTTAATAAACATGCACTAGTCTTGAGGGGATCTTGCTTTATCTCCTAATGAGTCACAAAGCATTCATTCTAGAATTGAGTAAGACAGTGCATATAAGAGGAAACACCATGCTTCCTCTCCATACTGGTTTCCAGTCAATGTTCCATGAGTTTTAGGGACTCCAAAGAAGTGTCTACGAGATCACTTGGATTAAAAAATGTCATAATAGGCATTTTTGTGGAAACTCAGATTATGTAGTATAGACAAATTCCTTTTGATCTAAATTAACAGAAGGATCAAATGAAAAGGGACTTTGTATATCAATCATGCTTATCTGGTGATATCTTCTCTACTGTCTTCCACTATAATTTATTTATTCCTATTTGTGTTTCATAAACTTAACCCATATCATTTCTTTCCTATTAGGTTGTCAATTTCTTGAGAAAAGAGGGCATATTTTATTCTCTTTTTAAAACTCTAGTACAATGTTTTGCCCAATGTTGGCAAACAACAAAAATTATTTTTGGAGAAATGACTTTCAGCAGACACCTGACAGGATGGAAGTTCATAGAACTAAAAAAAAAGAGAGAAAATTGCAAAAGAAAATTGTGTCATAGCCCACAATTTTGCCTATGATCTATCTTGGATTCCTTCTACCCGTAAATAATTTGGGGCATATTAGGTCACCAAAACTGACTGGTTTTCAGGCTTTTTCAAAGGTGGCATAGAAGCAACTGAACGAAATTCACAAACTAGAATTTGATTCAATGGTGAAATTAAGTGCTTGCTCACTTCAGTACCAGGCAATTTGCATGTATCATCTCATGTTTAATGCTCAAGCATCTTGTCAGGTAATTTTTACCATTACTCATCTTCTGCAAATGAGGAAAGGAAAGCATAGAGAACTTACTAATTTTCCCAACATGAGTGGTGGAGCAAGGAAATTCTAGGTACACTGATTCGAAGACTATAAACTCTTACATTTCTTAATCTATATACTGCACCTAGGATAGAAGAGTATTTCATATAAATCACCTTTAATACAACATCACAGTGAATTTATGTTTTACTCCATGTAGCTGCTGAAGCTTTGACTCAGCTTGCTTTAGGCTCCGGTGTGCTGCATGCACATGGAATGGAGAATTGAGATCCTTTCACTATGCAAAAGACTTTCAAGCCTGTTACAGTAAAACAATTATATTTACAAAGAGAAAAACTGTGTTCCAGTTTACAATCAATCAGTCCTGCAAAGTCATTATCCTAGCAATTGGATTATTACAATTGTATGTGAAAAAGAGAACTACCTGAGATACCCTTGATGAAAATGACAACAAAATTTATATCCAAATGGACAATTTGGGTATAATTTAACTAGATGTGTGGTAGCAAAAAACCCTCTTCTGAATATATATGTTGAATATTAATTGACATGTTTTTAAAGCAAGTTTTGAGAAGTCTAAGCCATACCATCATGCCTAAACAGAATGTAGCTTTTTACTTTACTAAAACAGCCTGCTTACAAAGAAGGGCAGTAGGGGCATGGGTGTAGCCTGACTGGATTTTTCATACAGTTAGAAAGCCATTTAGAAGGCTCAGATGTCAACGTGAAAGTTTGGTTTGAGATAGTTATATCAAAGAAATTAATTGGATCATTACATAAATATCAGTTAACCTTGGGGAACACTATGGTGTTGTCTTGGATCCATGATATAAGTATAGGTCTATTTAATATGTGCAAAGTTCTCATCATTGTCATAAAAGTTAAAGAGAAATATGCTATTTGCTTGTATCTTTTTATTTGAATTCCAAATTGTATTTAATTAAACAGGGAACTCATTGCTTAGATCTCTTAGTTATTATTTAAACACTTTCTGTTTTAATTTTAACAACGTAAATTTCTATGGTTGATAGGTTGATAATTGTATTTTATAATTTATAGAATACTTTTAATATGACATATTCCCACATTAACAGGTACTATATGAAGAAAGCACAGAGTCGTATTACGATTATATGCCAATATTATCATTACAGTGATAAACAGAGATAAAACTGCTACTTGAAATAAAGAACACAAAATATGTGAGTTGATATAGCATTAAGCATGTCTTATATGTATAGAACTGGACTGAGAGTAAAATATAAAACAAAAAGACATTAACCCTAACTTCAGCAAAAATTACGTAACATTTAAAATAGTACTTCAAGTTTATAAAAGCCTTTTGTATATTACTTCATTTCATTTTTACCACAATCTTGAAAGTGGATAGGAAAGACATGTTATTTTCATTTTCAGATAAGGTGTTTGGATAGAAAGAGGTTAGACGGTTTGTCCTAGGTTATAGAGCTAATGAATGGCAGAACTGGGGCTGTAACTTAGTGCTTTTAATTCCAGATGCAGATATACTTCTTTTGTTTTAGCTGTCTTAACCTACATTGTATTAGGTATGGATTGGTAAAATTGAAACGTACTACATACTGTTGCCATAGGGATGGTTCATGATGTGGCACAAAGAGTGGTTCATATTTCTGCTTAATAGGATGTTACATTTTCATTTTGGACTGTAAGCATGAAGGATTTCTTTCTAACAAAAGGGAAGTGAAAAACTTCTCCAGTTACAAAAGAATACAAAGAAAATTCTAACCTAATAAATAAAATGTAGCAGCTATTCCTTCCTCCCTCCCACCTTCCCTCCCTCCTTCCCTCTCTCCCTTCCTAATTCTCTCTCTTCTTACCTCTAAATAAATCTTATAAATACAATAAAACTTCTAAATGCCAAGCTCTGTGTTGACAACAGAAATACAACATTAAATAGGAAACACATAATCCCTACCATAATACAACTTACATTCTCACCAGGAGAAGATGCCAAGGGAGGGGAAGTAAATAAATTAAAAGTAAATTACATCATCTGTAAATTATAGCAAATGCTATGAAAACAATCAGAGTGCAGACAAAGAGAAAAACAGAATCCTGCTTTATATAGGCGTGGTCAGGCCTCTCTGAAAAGCTGGTATTTGCCTTGAGCCCGAAGAGTAAAAAGAAAACAGCTTAATAGATAAAAGACACAGAAGGAGACAACAACACACCCAAAAGCCTTAAGAAATACCTAGTTGACTACTTCAAGCAATTGAAATAGATACAGTGATGGCTCAATGTGAGCTTTGACTAGATGAGCAATACGACTTTGGAGAGGTGGAGAAGGGACAAAACAGACAAAATCTTTTAGGCAATGGCAAGGAGTTCAAATTGTTTTTTTCTGATGTATTATGAAGTCATTAAAAGACCTGGAGAGGGAAGTGACATGAGTGAATTCTTATTTTAAAGATAACTTTTGCTACTACTTGGAGAATGAATTGGAAGGGTTGGGTGGGAGGAGAGAGAATGTAAATGTGAAGATCAATTAGGATTCTGTTGTAATAGCGTAGGTGAGAGTTGACTGGACTGGGGTGGTGGGAGCTAAGATGGAGAAGAGTGGGGGGACTTAAGTATTTGGGGAGTGTAAGTATTCAGGTCTTGGTAATTGATTGGATGTAAGGGTTGAGAGAGGAATCAAAAGAATTTCTAAACTTGGGGCTTTACCAGGCAGATAATTAGTTATGTTGTAATTTAGAGATATTGGGAAATTGGGGTGGGAAGATAGACCGATTGAGGAAGTATAGAATTAGGAGATTATGCTACCTTAGAAATGGCTATAAACTGTAATATTTTCTGTATCAAGCTGGATATAGAATTTGTGGCGTTACCTGTATATAGATAGTGTTTTAGTTCACTGAACTGTTAGTATCTAATATCATCTGGAGAGTAAATTTCATAGAGATTTGCAAGAACAAAGTCAGGTCAATAAAGACCACAGAGTCAATGGGGAGACTCAGTAGAAATGGACAATAAGGCAGGAGAAACACTATGACAGAAAGTAGCGTGGACATCAGCAGCATAGAGAAGAAAGGGCTTTGAGAAATATAAAGTATTTAAAGTGGTGGACTTCTACTTGGATATTGCGTAAGATGAGTCAAAAGGAACTACCGCTAGATTTGGCAAAAGCAGTTACGAAGGTCAGTGGAGTGCTCATCCAGAGAAATTTTATTGGTGAGGAAAGGTAAATACCAGACTGGCATAAATTAAGTCAAGAAAATTAGTAAATGAAAAGATACTCAACCTTATTAGTCATCAAGCAAATGTAAATCAAAACCACAATGAGATAACATATATGTCAACTGGATGGCTTTCATAAAAAATACCTATAATAACAAGTGTTGGTGAGAATGTAGAGAAACTGGAACCATCAGACACTTTTGGTGGAAATATGAAATAATGCAGTTGCTTAGGAAAACAGTCTGGTAATTTCTCAAACTGCTAAATATAGAGTTATCAGATTATCCAACAATTCTGCTTCTAGACACATACCAAAGATAACTGGAAACATAAGTCCACACAAAATCTTGTACACAAATATTCATAGCCACATTATTCTGAAGAGCCAGAAAGCACAAACAACCCAAATGTCCATGAATTGATGGAAGGATAAATAAAATGTGGCATATCTATACAAAAAATATACTTTAGTCACAAAAGGAAGTACTGACATATGCTACAGTGTGGAAAAACCATGAAAACATTATGCTAAGTGAAAGAAGCTAGACACAAAAGACCACACAGTGTATTATTCCATTGAATGAAATGTCCGGAAGAGGCAAATCTAGAGACAGAAAGCGGGATAATGGTTTCCTAGGATTTAGGAGACATGGGAGTGAGGAGGAGGTGGAGAGATTAAGAAGTGACAGCTAAGGAGTCCAGGCTTGTTTTTAGGGTAATGAAATGTTCTAAAAATGATAGCGGTTATAGATGCACAACTTAGTAAATATGCAAAAACTATTGGATTGTTCACATTAAGTGGGTGACTTTTGTGGCATGTAAATTATACCTTAATCAAACTGCTAAAAAAAAATAGAAAATTAGCAAGTGAAGACAGCACAGGAAGAACAAAGAAAAAAGGAAGGAAAGAAGAGGCCAGGTGTGGAGGCTCACGCCTGTAATCCCAGCACTTTGGGAGGCCGAGGCAGGTGGATCACGAGGTCAGGAGATCGAGACCACGGTGAAACCCCGTCTCTATTAAAAATACAAAAAATTAGCCAGGCGTGGCGGCGGGCGCCTGTAGTCCCAGCTACTCGGAGAGGCTGAGGCAGGAGAATGGTGTGAACCCGGGAGGCGGAGCTTGCAGTGAGCCGAGATCATGCCACTGCACTCCAGCCTGGGCGACAGAGCAAGACTGTGTCTCAGAAAAAAAAAAAAAAAGAAGAAGAAGAAGAAAGGGTGGCAGGCAAGCACACAGTATTCAGTATATTTAGCTTGTTAGGAACAAGCAGGGGATGAGAAGGAAGACCACATGGTGAGATAATACCAATTTCTGCTTTGGATTAAGGTGTTTATTAAATTATTAAACATGCAGAAATATTTTTTAAAAGATGACTCTTTTCAGTGAACAATTACAATATTGGATCACAAACCAAGGATTATGATTATCCAATTCTGTTGACCTGAGAGTCAAAAAATAAAAATTCTTATTTGAAAGAAAGGATAGCAGGAAGGAAGACCTACTAAGCAGGATTTCTGCTTAGAAGATTTTATTTTCCATTTAAGGTTTCCACTAATGCTGGATCAATCACTCACTATCAAGGCACTAATAACGTATTTAGAACAGTAACCAAAAAAGTAACTTCAAAGCAACTTTAAGAAGTAGTTTAAATGGTCAAAGTACAAATTGAATAGCACAAATGAATTAAACCTCTCAATATCCTCATCAATAAAAGAAAATTATTAATCAAATAATTTATAAAATCCACACTCTCTGTATTTTAATAAATCTGAGATATCTAAATAAATCTCTTCTAGAATGCTATTCCCTTATTAAAAAGGTGTTGACCTCTGTGAATGGAAGAATCACAGAAGAGTCACGCCAGGTGGTCTCCATGGACCAACATGTGCTAACATATGAAAATACCAATAAATATGAAAAATCAGCTTCATGATTCCACAGGTCTGATACACATCATGTTTTCAAATATAAATGATTTAACCATGATGTGATAATTTAGGGGGAAAAACCCTTTTGTTCTGTCAATAATAGTTACTTGACTAAATGATGGATGATGAAAGGACATTGAAAAGCATTTTGGAAAGATTTATATAAAAACGGAGATGAAATATGGATAAGGAAGATTAAGAAGTCAGACCTTTTTTATAATTATAATTTGATATTCTTTTTTTATAAATGTTGATTAATTTCAAGTAAGAAAAGGAAATCACTGGAATATTAGGAGGCGGTAGAACTAAGATTAAAATCAACAGCTGGAGTGTTGGTGAGGTAGCTGTGTTTCTTGGCACCAGTTTTGTTATTCATTTAGGAATATTGTTTTAAGGGCTGTTAATTAGCTACTCATGGTGTATGGGCTCATTGCAATGCACACATTTTCACATTATGTTGAGTCTGTTACCAACTAAATATACCATGTGGTCTAATGACTGTATCAGGATTTGAGAAAGAGCCTGCTTCTTAATTAGGATCAAAAAAGTCTTGAAGACAAAAAGATAATCAAATAATCTTATAGTATTAGAGTTGAAGTGAGTTTGTCCAAACTTCTCATTTTATAAATGAGAAATTTGAGGCCCAAACAGGTTAAATAACTTCCCCCCGATCATTTAATGTGGGAGGATCTAGGATTCCAAATGTCCTAATTCCTTGTCTGTCTCATATTTACTACGCAAAAAATAATAAACCACTATAATTATTTGCCCTAATTCTGAATTCAAATAAAACAAGGTTTTAAACATTTGACAATCAAATTTCCAGCTTTTAAGTATAGCAAAAAGCAACATTTGGAGGCGGAGGTTGCAGTGAGCCGAGATTGCACCACTGCACTCCAGCCTGGGCAGCAAGAATGAAACTCCGTTTCAAAAACAAAAACAAACAAAAAAAAAACAACAAAAAAAACCACTTGATTTTCCCACAATACTGCTTTGTCAAAGAAAAATAGCAATGTGGCTCTCCATGCAAGGAGTTTCTTAGGCAACAGAAAACCAATCCTCTCTTGAACTGCATCTAACTACTGATAATCTCACATACTGACTTAAAAATGTAAAGATTAAATATATTTTTACTCTTCTAGAAGCTGCATTTTATTCTTAACATTTGTTTGCCAAATGGACAAAGTTAAACAGGGAAAAAAATATTTAAGACTACTGCAATAGAGGAGAGATGCCACAACACTAAAGTCTGAGTTCAGCTCCCTGAAACAAATGATGAGAGAGTTATTTTGTTTGTTTGTTGGTTGGTTGGTTGGTTTTTTTTGAGACGGACTTTCACTCTTGTTGCCCAGGCTGGAGAGCAGTGGTGCAATCTCAGCTCACTGCAACCTCCTCCTCCCGGGTTCAACTGATTCTCCTGTCTCAGCCTCCCAAGTAGCTGGGATTATAGGCACCTGCCACCATGCCCGGCTAATTTTTGTATTTTTAGTAGAGACGGGGTTTCACCATGTTGGCCAGGCTGGTCTTAATCTCCTGACCTCAGGTGATGCACCCGCCTCAGCCTCCCAAAGTGCTGAGATTACAAGGTGTGAGCCACCACTCCCGGCCAAGAGTTTTGAAGAGTTGAGGTTGGGGAATCACAAGCCATCTGTTTGCCCTCACTCAATGGAAAAGTAAACTTTCTCCTATCTTCATGACGGGGTAATTTTTCCACTTAGAGCAAGGCATCCACTAGGTCAGGCTCCTATCTTCCCACAGCAACTGGGCAGTAGGGATGCTAGCCTCTTTGATGATTACATTTCAAAGGGACGGCTCCCGGGTCCTTGAGAGAGACAGTCCTGGGTTGTAAAACTGGAAAGAAGCTTCTAAAAATATTTTCATTTCAAAAAGTCAGAGGAAGAGTTCGTAATAAGTTTTCTAAAGTAAATACCTTAAGAAAAGGGAGGGAAGGCTCCTCTGTGTTCAGGTCAACTGGATGCTGCAAGAGCAGGATGGGAAAGAGGTTACAGGCCTAGAGGCAGGAGGAAGCCTATCTAGAGTGTAGTCAAACTGAGGGACATGCTAGGGCTGACTTGGTCATGCCCAAGGATGGTTCTTCCCAGTAAACTGATGTCATTTAAAAAATGCTGATTATATCAGAACCATTCAACATCAATCAAAGTGATTTGATGCATGAATAGAATTGTAATGACATGTAAATACTTAGGCGGTCAATTTAGACTTTAGGCATTTGAAAGATTCTATGCCTTCTTCCTACATGAAGAGCCACCTATTGGGGAGAGACAAAGGATAAAGTGTTAATTCCTCTCTCTTCCTATCTTGTTGTTTGTAATCTGTAATTTACACAATCTTCTTCTACGGAGTAATTGTTTTCCTTTTCCCTATTTACCACTTCAGGTTCCCAAATTTATTCTCCTCTCCCAAGATAATCATACTCTTCAAAGTTCAAACCATTAGAAGAGCTGGGAATGGTCACACCAAAGAAAGTCATGACCATATTTTGTGAGCATGATTCTCATCGTTCACTTATCACTATGTTTGGTTAAAATTGCATACATTGTAGCATTTATAGCTTTGCAAAAGCTCAAATTCTAAATTTTATTTAATTTAGAAGGTTTTGGCAACAAAGCCATTTAGTCATTTTTGTTCTTTCCTCTAAATTATAACTTCTTATAATATGATTTTAAAATTATATTTAGTGCCAGTGTTTTATTACTGTATTCTAGGTTTTACATATGAATTTTTGATAATTGATACTAAATTTAGCTTTTTGTAATTATCTGTCATTTTTTCTTAGAGTTATATGTGAAAGATGATCCATCATTTTATTCCAAAATCATTAATTAACTGATGAGACAATTTTAAAAAAATACAAAGAAATTAACCAACTATCATTCAATAAAGTAGTCTAAGAAATAAATTTTTGGTAACTTTAAAAAATATATTAAATAAAATATCATGCTTGGATTGTCTTTTATATTCTTGATTCCCAATCATTTTCAAGAGAAGAAACAACAGGGTTTTTTAATTAAGTACTTTTATCCCAGAGGGGATTTGGCTTCCAGTTCCCAGGATGAATCCAGCTTGGGTTTCGGCTCCTTCTACTAAGCAAGGTGGACTGAATGTGAAGTTCAAGTCAATAACTGGAGCCCAACTGTGAAAAACCCCAGGGAGATTGAAGGCACATAGAGCCTGACATACAGGAAACTTGGTGGCCTAGATAGGTTGGGGGTAGGACTAGAGGAGAGGTTGGGGGAATAGAGGGGATACACTGAGGACAGAATCAGGGTGATGTGGCTAAGTCTCATTGCCCCTGGAGAGCTGTGGCCAGAAGTTTCCACCTGAATGGGATGGGGCAGAACTGCACCTAAACTGTCATCTCTACCACTATATGTGGGGAATTTGTCAAGTGCTGCTGGGCTGAGCCAGGCATACAAGTAGGGCACAAAAGATTCTTGGTCCAAATAAGCCATTATCTTAAGGCTCTGATCCCCAGGTTTTGCTGCAGCTGTGCTATTGGCTGGAATGCAGCAGTGCTGTCGAAAAGGAGAAGAAGAACATGAGTTTGTGTCAGAACTGACGTGAGGAATAGGTGAAAATAGTTCTGTAATACCCTGAGGATTCCCTCCAGACCCCTTAGACAATGGTACAGGGGGGTACTCATCCCTAGAGCAGAGCAGAGCAATGCCTGGGACAGGGAAATGAGGTGGCGAGGAGACCCAGGAAAATAAAAGCTGTATATGCTGAATCCCAGAGTTCATGGAGTCAGCAAGGAGGCCCATCCTACTGGACCCACAAATTTTCACAAACCCTCAGTTTTTGTTTTCCTTCAAGGCTGCCATTCCAAGCTCAGGTAGAGGGCAGTTTCAGGGGAATAAAGATGAGCTCAGCGGAAGAGAGACAGAAAGAGAGAAAGACAGACAGAGAGAGAGCAAAAGAGAGAGAGAGAAAGGATATTGATATGGTTTGACTGTGTCCCCACCCAAATCTCATCTTGACTTGTAGTTCCCATAATCCCCACATTTTGTGGGAGGGAAGAGGTGGATATAATTGAATCAGGGGTGGGTTTCCCCACCCTGCTTTCATGATAGTGAGTTCTCACAAGATCTGATGGTTTTATAAGGGGCTTCTGCCTTCACTGGGCACTCATTCTCCTTCCTGCCACCATGTGAAGAAGGACGTGTTTCCTTCCTCTTCTGCCATAGTTGCAAGTTTGTTGAGGCCTCCCCAGCCTTGCAGATCTGTGAGTCAATTGAACTTCTTTTCTTTATAAATTACCCAGTCTCGGGTATGTCCTTATAGCAGCATGGAAATGGAGTAATAACAGATATTATATGCACAGTAAAAGAAAGACCCTACACCAGAGGAAGTGAACCTAGTAGCCAGGACAACAATTTAAAACAAGCACAACAAAGACTTTTAAAAAGACAAGAGTAACAGCAATGGGTGGTTATGAAGGACTAACTGAAAATATTTAACATGAATAAAATAATTGTTGAGATAAAGCAATCAAGGAATAGAGATTTAAGTGGATACAAAGACAAATTGGTGAGCAGAAAATCTTCACGGAGAAACTCTCCCAGAAGGCGTCATGAAGAGATACAAATATATATAGTTGTGTATCTATCTATCTATCTATCTATCTATCTATCTATCTATCTATCATCTATCTATCTATCTATCATCTATCTATCTATCTATCTATCTATCTATCTATAACAAAATGTAAAACATATTGGGCCAGAAATAGAAGTATCAAACCTTTTTCTAATGAGTCCCAGCTATGAAGATGTCAGACTGATGAAAAGAAAGGAATGTACACCTGAGCAGAGAGGGGATTAAAAAGGCAACGAAAGGACATAACAAGCTCTCCTACTAAAATTAGCCTTTTATAACTGGGACAGCAGTTTCCTGTGAACAAAATTCATAAATGTTATAAATTTATGAATTAAAAAAAGACTTTAAATACAATATTTTTGCACCTGGCCAAGTAGATAAGTGGAAGTGTGACAACGAAAATTAATAAACAAAGAAGACATTTGAAGTTTGATTTTCCCCAAAATTGATTTTAACATAAGAATCTGAGTAAAAGCAGCTTACTTGGAAGATGAAAGTGTTCTTGAAATTATCATTCAGGACTGGGGAAGCGAGGCAGGAGGACTAGAAGCCAGAAGATGCTGCATTAAGGATCAGGTACCACTGCACACACCTGACGCCCAATACCGCTGAGGACTCCTGGGAGGTGGGAGAACATGCCTCAGAGTTGTCCCCCTGAGGGGCAAGAAGTTTGAGGTATATGTCCATCCGATTTCATCTCTAATTGCTAAGCATTGCTCACAAGAATGTTAACCCCAAGAAGTTTTTGCTTGTCCTGATAGGGGCTGAACATGGTCCCTTGGCCAGAGAAAGCTCTCATTTGCAGTCACAAGAGTTTACTTTATGGGATTAAAGTGAAGCAACAATTCCTGTTACTACAAACAAGAAGAGTGAGACTTAATCAAAGGGATCTTGGGAGAAGAAAAAGAATATAGTCATTACAAAAAAAAAAAAAGGAGGAGAAAAGTTTTACAATGGACTCAGTGTATTAATGAATTAATTTAATGAACTGGAAATTAACACTAGATTACTCACATATAATGTAGAGCAAAGCAACATTTTTAAAAATGTGAAAACACAGTTAAGAACCAGGAGGCTAGATAAAGAGAAAGCAACATTTACGTAACACAAGTATTAGAAGAAAAGAGTGGAAGAGAATGGCAGAAAGGTAATAGAAGGAAAGATCATTGTAGAGAATTTTCTAGAATAGTAGACATAAATCTTCAAGTTAAAAGCAAACTCTAATTCACAATTAGATACATGATGACTAGACTGAAAATATGAACCCTAAAGAAGCCATCTTAAAAAGTGTCAAATAAGAAAACTGGCTTAGACAATGTTAGTTTATCTGCCAGCCTATTTCTCAACAGCATATTAGATGCTATAAGAGACTAAAATAATAATCTCAAAATGTTGAGAGCAAAAAGAGTTACACAATTTTATTGTATCCAGTTGACTCTCATCCAACACTAAGGGCAAAATAAAGATATTTTCAATCAAGGAAAGATGGTAAATATATTAAAAGGCGAATAAGAACATTGACAAAATATCATAGTATGTGTGATACTATGAAAATCTAAAGATGCAATGTGAACTAAGTTTATGCATTAAAAAAGGAGCAGCTCTTATTTCCAGCAGTATAGAAGAAACTCCCAAATGAAACAACTAAGATGCTGAATAAATATTTTCAAATGTATATTTTTAAGTGCATTGAGGAGTTTGCAAATTAGCAAGGCCAAAAGCTAAGTGAACACAGTGAATTAAAGAAGGGAGTAAAAACTGAAAGCAGTTTTTATCTTGGGGGTATTTGCTACACAGATGGATTTGAACCTCAATTATCACAGATTCATGAGTTATGGGCATGACAGAAAATGTCCACATGAGGCATCTACTAGGCTACATCCTCAGGGTAAAGAATGAACTAGAAATAAGCCTCTCCTTCCCCACTCTACCTACCCATACACTTATCATTCTGTCTTGCAAATACCTATCAGAGGCCTGCAAGAAGCAAAACAAACAAACAAACAAAATCCCACACAAAAATCCTCACAGGTTACCTCTTAAGAGCTTTGGCAATTAGTGAATGACTGAAGGGATTTTTTATCCTTTATAATTTGTAACCAAAGTTTTTCTCAGATGATTTGAATTTTGAATTTATAGTCCTGAGGTGCTCCTAAGTGACTTTAGCCAAGCCTTTAGTTTAAAGTAGTCCTGAACTGGTAGTACCCCAAAGTGCCTGAAGAATAAAAAGCTCAACTTCAAAGCTGAATTAAAAGAATTCTCGTGGATTGATTTCCAAGAAATATGAATTTCAACGAGAGAGAGAGAGAGAGAGAGAGAGAGAGAGAATGGAGAAATTAAAAATGGGGAGAATGGGGAAATTTAAAAAGTAAAAAGTAATAGAACATTCAATGATATAAAGCAACATAAGCATATAAAATAAATGTTTAATATATTTATAACTCTAAAAAGGGGATAAAAATATGAGTAAGGCACAAAATACTATGAAATGGCAAACAAGTGTTAAGAATAAAATGCAACTTCTAGAGGAGTAAAAATATACTTCATATTTACATTTAAAAAATGTATTTAATACTTACATTTTGAAGTCAATATATGAGATTATCAGTCAGACGCAGTTCAGGAGAGGACTGGTTTTCTGTTGCCTAAGAAGCTCCTTGCCTGGACAGCCACATTCCATCCCTTCTCAGTGAAGCATTTCCTCATGACCTTGACTAAAATGTCTGACTTTCTCCACTCTGGAGATTTCATATATAATTTCCTCTTTTTATTTTTTGTTCTATTTCTCCTTCTAGAATGAGACCTCTATTGGGTAGTGGACAACTGTTCATTTTCTTCACTGAAGTAGTTCAGGACCTATAAGAGTGTTTAAATATAGAAGTAGCTCAGTCAGTATTTACTGAATGAATAGAATGGTGAACCTGAAACAAATTAAGAAGAACACAATCTAAAAAGTCCAGCAGATATAACATATGAAGAAGAGTGAGAAAACAAAATAGGAAAAACAAAAACATCAGAAAGTAAAATGAAAAGCCAAAGCTGTTTCAACTAGTTGTTGCAAAATAATAATGACATAATTATAGGATCCAGTATGTCTAGCAACTAACTAAAAGAAATTTCAGAAAGAGGGAACAGAAACATTAGAGAAACAGAAATGATCAAATAAATAACATGAAGAATAAATAACATGATTTATGATTTACGTAAGTCACCATAATAGTCTAATAATGTAAATGATGACTATTACATCACAACAGTCAGAAGATCAGAGGAGAGACACCATGTTCACCATGTATATGTTTGATGATAAGATAAGGATTATAAAGAAAAAAATCAAGCAATGTTACATAGAAATGTAAATGAATGTGTCCAGCTGAAATAAAGTGTCTTTGGATGTTAGTTGAGGGGTACAAAATTTCAGTTATACTAGATAAATAAATTCTGGAACTCTAACATAGAACAATGTGGTGATAGTAAACCATATTGTACTGTATATTTCAATTTTGCTAGGAGGGCTGACTTTAAGTGTTCTTGCCACACACATGTACATGCACACACATATACACACAAACACACACAAAGTAACTACCTGAGGTTATGGATATGTTAAGTAGCTTGATTGGTGAATATTTCACAAGGTATACATATAGTAAATGATCAACTTTGACACCTTAAGTATATACACTTGAATTGTCAACCGTACCTCCAAAAAGTTGGGGGAAAAGGTGAAATAATAACGACACACAAACAGAAAGAGGGAATCAAAAGTTTGAAGTTACTTCTGTTTTTAGTCATAAACCTTGTGGTACATACAATTTGGGCTTTAAAATATATATGTGAGTTAATCTGATAAAGAATTAGAATGACAGCCAGGCATGGTGACTCACACCTGTAATCCCAGCACTGTGGGAGGCCAAGGCAGGTAGATCACCTGAGGTCAGGAGTTTCAGACCAGCCTGGCCAACATGGTGAAACCCCATCTCTACTAAAAATACAAAAACTAGCCAGGCGTGGTGGTGCATACTCGTAATCCCAGCTACTCGGGAGGCTGAGGCAGGAGAATCGCTTGAACCTGGGAGGCGGAGGTTGCAGTGAGCTGAGATTGCGCCACTGTACTCCAGCCTGCGTGACAGAGTGAAACTCTGTCTCAAAAAAAAAAATAGAATAATAATTATACGTTTGAAACTATATTTGATAGTAATAAAAGTAAATATCCTTTTTTTTAACCAAAACTGGAATGCAGAATGTTTGGCCACACACATAATTATTTGTTGGTGATGATCTAAAATAATGGAAGTGAATCTGTACTTCATTCTTCAAAATCGTATACAAAATATTTTGTACCTTTGTAGCATATTGAAAAAATGATTTTGAAATGCATGTATATTTAAGGCAAATAAACTCTCATTCCAAGTAAGCTGGTTAAATACACACACACACACACACACACACACACACACACACCACATCCAAGGAAAATACATATCTTAACAGATATTGAAGATATTTACAATATTTTGGAAAAGTTTAATCTTAAATCAATATATTTTTTCAAAGGGAAAATGTTTATTTTGGAAAAAGAGGTTTCAGTATTAGGGAGGTTTTGAAATTTAAAGTTCACAGAAACAAAGGCTTCAGCCTCAAACCTTTACCAGGGAGAAAAGGCTTCTTTATCAGCTGCTGTCAGCCACGTGTGTCAGCTGGTACCAAGCCCTGTAATCATTTGGAAAGAAAGGAAAAAATACCTGTTTTCATTATGAATTCACAATCTATTATATGAGTTACAATGAAACAATTTAAAAATCAGTCAACAAAATATTTGATAAAATATCTATATCTGCTTTGCTGGGAGATATGACAGGGCTTTGCATCTAATAGGCTGCCCAAATTGCAAAACACTGTAGCAAAAACAAGCACTGGAATCAAGTCTTGCTTCTGCCAAGTTTCATGCTGGTGATGATTTTTATTAAATAAGATATTTTAGAGGCAGCATGAGGCTTGCCTTGGTTTGCTTTATGACTTTGCATGAATTTTCAGCAATTTCAAAAAAAGAGAAGGATTTATGTATGTTAATCTTCATCTAAAATACTTTATGAAACACAGTTTCTTTGAAGGAAAGGCACGATTTAAACTTTTACTAAATAATTATAGCTGATGTTTATCCATTGCCTACTATGTGCTATACTTGATATGAAGTGTTTGACATTAATGTTCTTATGTGAAATAGGCAGTGTCCATGCAATGCCTCAGTGGTAGGGAGAGGAAAGATTGTATTTCTGGGAGGGCAGAGACTTAAAAGCTCTAGAGAGAAATTAGATCGTTCCCATTAAATGCTTCCCTTTTAGACTCTGGTGAATTGGAATGATAAACAGTTAATCTCTTATTTTGGCAAACAAAAATTTGGATTCCTCTAAATTCTATTGTCTGTCAGTGTAGATGGGTTTTCTGCTATGTAAACATCACATTTCCCAATAGTTACGGATAGCGTGTATTTCACAAACATCAATGAATAAAAAAGAATTATAAAGCAGCTTGCTGTGTTTGGTATTTTTAAATTTTTGAACACAAAATGAAGAGTCTCTGATTTACAAGGTGAAGAAAGACACGTTAAATAGGAATTTTAAAAGTGTTCCATTGACATGAGATTAAGAATTTTACTGGTTCTTAGATTTGGTGGAGGGAAGGAAAAAGAAAGGGAAACTAAGACCAAATTCACTCTTTGTTGATGCCAAGTGTTCTTGAAAAAGAGGGTTTAAAGTGAAATATTTAGCACAAATTGAATCTGTATTAACTTGAATTTTTATATTTGATAGTTAAAGCTAAAGTTGACTTTTGCTTTAACTGTATGAATTTGGTATTCAGTTTTCTTCTTATTGTCTGAACCTACCTTTTTTTTAGAAAAAAAAATGTCATTTTCAGGTTAAAGTTGAAGAGGTGGCTTATTATTCTTCAGTTGGGCTGCAATTCACTCTCCTACCCCAATCATTTCCACCATTCTTAAGGCAACAATAGCCAATGACTGCTGTGGCCGACCCAAACCATGTAACAACCATGATTTTGCTTCTTGACAGCACTCCCCATCACTATACATCAAAGATCACAATGGCCACTTAATGACAAAAGTCAGCATGGCTAGAGACTGAGAGAAGCAAAAAAAGTTCCAAAACTGTCATTGTAGCAGAATAAAAATTGTGCAGTGACACCTCATTAAATCACCAGAACCTCATCATTCTCATACAATTCTATTGTAACTAGTGGTAGAGATCAAGAGACTGAAGGGAGAAAAATGTCACCTACTATTTCTAACACAAGTCATTAAACTAGTTCAGCATGCCTGGGTGTCTTCCAAATGGCCTAAATGTTCCTGACTGTGTGGTTACTAGCTTAACTCTCTGCAGTCCTTGACTGACAGCTAATCAACCCCGAATTTGATAGCCATTTTGGCACCATGTGTATAAAACCGGAATGAACTAAGCTGTTTATTTCTACATCTTAGCTTTTGCCTTTTATGTTATGCTTATTTCTCAACTTATACCATTTGCACATTTTCTAATAACCCTATTACCAACTCAAGAGTGATAGGAGAAATGAAACAAATATTCTCCATAAAGAAAAACATTTCCAAGGTATTTTAAAGTTTAACATACATATTTCAGAATAAATTATTAACAAATTAGCACATTTATTTGATCAAAAGATAGCTTGCTTGAAGAGAGAGAAAGATAAAAACCTAAAAGTCCAAAAACAAAAGAGGGTTTAAAAGTCACTATATCCTCAAAAATATGGATGAAGTTTTTCTTTTCCTCTGAGCAAGTGAACTAAAACTATCTATATGCACTACAAGTACAGATTATTGTCCTTTATGATGTCCCAATAATTGAAAATAATTCAACCCCACACATAATAAATACGATTGCTTTTGGTGAACCTCATAGTTGATATTATTGAGTATCGCACTTTAAATTTGCCTACTACTTGTGAAACTGGGAGATACATGTACGAGTATATGATTTTATGAAGTGGATAGACAGATAATTCTGGGTTATTTTTAAACACTTTACATACCTGTGACAACTCACTACATCTAAAAAGAAAAAGGTGTGGGCATTTTACTCACAATAAGTTCTTATAGTTTTTTTGTGTTTTAAATGTTACTTTACCAGTAACAAATATTTTTACAGTATAAAATTGGATTATTTCTATGACATCTCTACTACTACATATACTGATAGCTAAGATTCAGACTACATTTTCACAGTATAAGAAAAGTACCTAATGGCTTAAAAAAAAGAACAGCAATTCAAGAATCTTGTGATCATTTTGATAAATGTTCTTGTTTGTTTGTTTTTGTTTTGAGATGGAGTCTTGCTCTGTCGCCCAGGCTGGAGTGCAGTGGTGCAATCTCGGCTCACTGCAACCTCTGCCTCCTGGATTCAAGTGATTCTCCTGCCTCAGCCTCCTGAGTAGCTGGGACTACAGGTGCAGCCGCCATGCCTGGCTAATTTTTTTTCTATTTTAGGAGAGACAGGGTTTCACCATGTTGCCCAGGCTGGTCTCGAGCTCCTGAGCTCAGGCAATCTGCCTGCCTTGGCCTCCCAAAGTGCTGGGATTACAGGCGTGAGCCACTGTGCCCCACCCTGATAAATGTTCTTTAAGAAAGAAATATGCTCTTTGTGCTTTATTTTTATAAAGAGCCATACTAATGGGGAAAAGAACATGTTTTTGAAAGAATTAGATAAAGAAGATATACTCACCCAAGTATGTAACCATTTAGAAAATCAAACATCCTTTTCAGCTCCCACGCCATTTATCCCAAGCATCCTGTCTTCCACTGCGTTTATTGTCCAATAGATATTATTGCCTTCAGATCTCCCTTGTGCTCGGTCACTCTGTAATAATAGCCGGATCTGAAAGAGCTGTGTTTATCATACCTACTTCAAGGTCAACGCTGTGCAGTCTGTTTGGTAGAAAGTGGCTTTTAAAATCTGAGCTCAAAAATAAATCTTTTACAGGGAATTTATTCTCTTCACCTAGGAGTTGTTCTGAAAATAAACACTGCTTTGATAGAAATATTTTGTTAAATTTTCAAATCTCAACATCTCGATCACACACACGCTTCAGCTGGACTTTTGGGTTTAAAAGTCTGAATGTAAATATACAAGTGCTTTTTGGTACATCTGCTTTGGTCATATCCATGGATATTTTCTTGGTGGGAAGGTAGGAAGCAAATAAGAGAGAATATTAACTGGGCAACATGGAAGTAGCTATATAGCCAGATCCCAATTTTAAATCACCACATTGAATCCTTCATGCTGGGAATTGGGAATTAACTAAACTTTCCAGGGTAGAATCCTAGAAACAACTTGCTTCTGGTAAGGTTCCATGTGTAAATGATGGTAATTTCTATGAATAGCTACTATTTCAAGTAAGGTGTTCAGAGTATGCACAGGCTTTCCAGAGAAAATGCTGATGGACCATCAATGTTTGCTCTGCAGTATTGATACAGGCACAAGAAATACTGGGTAGAAGAGGGTTTATACACTCAAGCTTGACAAAAGGTGTCTCTCGCTCCCTCTCTCTCTCTCTCATATGTGTGTGTGTGTGTGTGTGTATGTATGTGTGTAAACTCCGTCTTGTCTCAGAGTGAAACAGTAAGAGCTGAACTGTATAATATGCCTATGATATTTACCAAAGTGTTATATAACAGCCACAGAACAGCATCCTACACAAGTGGTGATACTGTTCCTAGGATTCCCATCTTATCACATTGTGGAGATCTTCCACTTGGAATTGAAATATTAATGTTTAGATTAAAATAAAACCAGAGGCAGTGTTTAGGATAAATAAATCTGAAGACTAAATGAAGTAATTTATCAGATTCCAGATTCTATTACTACAGGAAAGAGGAAAAGAAAGTCTAAGAGAAACTTTTCCTCACTAGATTCTTTACGGATATTTTTTCTTTTCTTTTCTTTTCTTTCTTTTTTTTTTTTTTTGACAGAGTCTTGCTCTGTCACCAGGCTGGAGTGCAGTGGCACGATCTCAGCTCACTGGAACCACCACCTCCTAGGTTCAAGCGATTCTCCTGCCTCAGCCTCCTGAGTAGCTGGAACTACAGGCAAGGGGCACCATGTCTGGCTAATTTTTTTGTATTTTTAGTAGAGATGGGGTTTCACTGTGTTAGCCAGGATGGTCTTGATCTCCTGACCTCGTGATCTGCCGGCCTTGGCCTCCCAAAGTGCTGGGATTACAGGCGTGAGCCACCACATGGGACCTCTTTATGGATATATATTTTTTAATTATACTTTAGGTTTTAGGGTACATGTGCACAATGTGCAGGTTTGTTACATATGTATCCATGTGCCATGTTGATTTCCTGCACCCATTAACTCGTCATTTAGCATTAGGTATATCTCCTAATGCTGTCCCTCCCACCTCCCCCAACCCCACAACAGTCCCCGGAGTGTGATGTTCCCCTTTCTGTGTCCATGAGTTCTCATTGTTCAGTTCCCACATATGAGTGAGAACATGCGGTGTTTGGTTTTTTGTCCTTGCGATAGTTTACTGAGAATGATGTTTTCCAGTTTCATCCATGTCCCTACAAAGGACATGAACTCATCATTTTTTATGGCTGCATAGTATTCCATGGTGTATATGTGCCACATTTTCTTAATCCAGTCTATTGTTGTTGGACATTTGGGTTGGTTCCAAGTCTTTGCTATTGTGAATAGTGCCACAATAAACATACGTGTGCATGTGTCTTTATAGCAGCATGATTTATAGTCCTTTGGGTATATACCCAGTAATGGGATGGCTGGGTCAAATGGTATTTCTAGTTC
>NW_026652276.1:13202142-13266499 GCF_009828535.3 Hylobates moloch
TTTTTTTTTTTTTTTTTTTTTTTTGAGATGGAGTCTTGCTCTGTCGCCCAGGCTGGAGTGCAGTGGCGTGATCTTGGCTCACTGCAAGCTCCACCTCCCAGATTCACGCCATTCTCCTGCCTCAGCCTCCCGAGTAGCCAGAACTACTCCCACCACCATGCCCTGCTAATTTTTTGTATTTTTAGTAAAGACGGGGTTTCACCATGTTAGGAAGGTCTGGATCTCCTGACCTCGTGATCCGCCCACCTCGGCCTCCCAATGACTGGCTTCTTATAACCAACAGGTGTTTGAGTGTTTGAGCATATGCTTTCATTACAAATCAGGAAAATCAGAGATGGGAGGGAGTTTTGGAATGAGAGGTCATACCCAGGAGGTGAGCCAGAGAACTAGGCAGATTGAGGAAATAGGACAGAAATGGCAGATATTAACTGTTTTGAATGAAACAGATGAGGTTTTTGAGACATAGCAGTTCCTTATAAATAACTGACATAGTATGTTGATGATATCTAAGACTTGTAATGTAGCTGCTTATGAGCTTGAACTGGAAAAATGAATAAAAGATTAAATGAAGTGGACCGAAGACATAAAGATACTGAAGATAGAAACCTTCTTTAAAAAAAAAAAGCAGGCAACACAATCTTGATAGTTGGCAGTTTTGTGATATGTGAGGGGATTGGGATAAGGGAGAGGGGGTGATAGCAGACAGAAAAACAACGTAGAAATAAAAGAGCACAGGAATATGTAAGCAAAACAATTTTTCCTAAGAAGATGTAGTTTGGAGCTCTATTTCAGATGCTCAGATGTATTGCTCTATATAAATCCCATAAGTACATGTCATGACTCCAGGTAGTTTATTGTACTCATGAATAAAGACACATTTCACTCTGAAAAGGAAGGGAATAAAATACTTTTCTTTAGGAAAAGTAATTCCTATTTCATGCCAATGTTTTGAAAACTACTCATCAAATGCATAGGTTTAGCATTCCCAATCCTCCTGATACGGTTTGGCTGTGTCCCCACCCAAATGTCATCTTGAATTGTGATCCACATAATCCCCACATGTCATGGGAAGTATACGGTGAGGGGTAACTGAATCATGGGGGGTGGTTTCCCCCATGCTGTTCTCATGATAGTGAGTGAATTCTCACAAAATCTGACGGTTTTATAATCATTTGGCATTTCCCCTGCTGGCACTCATTCTCTCTCCTGCCTCCCTATGAAGAGGTACCTTCCACCCTGATTGTAAGTTTCTCAGGCCACCCTACCCATCTGAACTGGGAGTCAGTTAAACCTTTTTCTTTATAAATTACCCAGTCTCGGATATTTCTTCATAGCAGTGTGAGAATGAACTAATACGCTTCCAGAAAAAAATTGCTGATTCTGTGGACTGGATTTAGCAGATTTTTTTTCAATCTTTCTTTTGTGGTTTAGATGAAAGAGATACTTGGTACTAATTTATCTCCCAATTCCACACATAATTAAATTAGCTGTTTTTTAATTATATGCATTATCAGAGCACCCCTCTTGGCTATGCCAAGTAGGTTACACAGAATATTTCCAAGCATTTTCCACAATGTTTCCAAGCATTTCACCATTTCCTGAAGCTCAGGTAATCATATCCGTGGGGCCAGAGTATAATCCTGGGTGCAAGAATATAATGTCTCAGTCACAGAACTAAATGGATAATCAGTACCCGGAAGAAGGGCCAGAGGTAGAACAAAATTTCTCTTGGCAGGTCTTTGATCAGCAGCAGACGAAAACACAGGTATAAGCACTTTATCGAAACTGCACTGAAGGAAGACTTTGAAAAATTCAGGAAATAAGTGATAATACACAGCATTAACATTTGATTCTGAAGGACAATGTGTAAAATGGCATTTACAGATGTTGTTGTTTATTTATGTTGTTCTTCGTTGCCTGTTGGAGAAAATGTAAAATGTTTATCAACTTCCACCGATTCATTCCAGTCTTCCATATTCCCTCTACCCTACATTTTCCATAGAATTCCTCAACTCTTAATTCTGCTGTAGTGGTGTGGAGAATGAACCCAAGATTAGCAGCTGCCTAGAGACCACTGTACCATTTAAGTAGCCCTTATAATAAAAAACATTCCCTATTCTGGTGATCTTTCACTAGCTGAGTAAAAGAAACTCTCTAAGCCACATTTGCTGTGAATTTCAGTCATGTTTGACTGTGCCACTGTTTCAAAATAATATTCACAATAAGAAGACAGCCATTTAAATATCCCCCACCCCGTCCCGTGCAATTAAATGTATTTCCCTGGCACCCAAATATTAATATGGTATTTTGCCTTAGGAAACCTGGATAAATACAGCATTCAAGGGAACATTTCTTTAATCTCTTCCCTATTTCTGTACTTTCATCTTTATCTAGCCTTTTTGATGGCCTTGAATGAAACTACATGAAGCTTGTAGAGCTTTGGCTAATGTGTTCCCTGTTATGCTTGACTCCCTTGTAGTCACGTTTTTAAAAATAACAGACGCCAATTCTGTTTCACCCATTAAAATGATGCATTTTGATAAGCACACTATAAATTATAACCTCCATTGCCATGTGACTAAACAAGGTCAGGGACATGGGAAAGAAACATGGGGCATCTTTTGGTTTCTAGTATTTCAAATCAAGTTAATTCAAAAGATCATTGTTCTGTGCTCTTCATGGGGCCAATATTTAAACCTTAATGAAGCGATTAAACTACAGAATTTGATGAGTTTGGGTATAATGTGGAATATTTTTTGGATAGGTTGTACATTTTCTTCAACTTTTATTACCTGCATGGAGGAACTATTTACCTAATGTTGAGATTAATTTATTTATCCTTCTATTCTATGAGGGGCTGTTATTTAATCAGCCTCACATTTAGTTCTGAAGTTATCAGTAGCCAAAGTGAAACTGCAAGTCACTATGAAAATTTCTCATTATGGAAAAAAAAAGTACTAGTTTTTGTCAAGAGAAAAGCTTTCACTAATTCTGAGACCAAAGGAAATCTGTCACATATTGTGCATTGAAATCCTTTAAGCAACCACAATTAATAACTACTGTTTTCAAACATAAACTATGAAATAAAATAAAATAATAATAAAGTGCATTTGCCCTGAGCTCTGCAACTGTGGCTTTCAAATATTAGTGTACCTGAAGAGCTGCTTCAACCACAGATGCTGCCCCTCGCCTCTGAGTTCCTGGTTCAGAAGGTCTGGAGTGGAACCTGAGAATGTACATTTCTTTTGTTGTTTTTTTTTTTTTTTTTTTTTTTTGCTTGAGATGGAGTTTTGCTTTGTTGCCCAGGCTGGAGTGCAATAGCGCGATCTTGGCTCACCACAACCTCTGCCTCCAGGGTTCAGGCGATTCTCCTGCCTCAGCCTCCTGAGTAGCTGGGATTGCAAGCATGTGCCACCACGCCCGGGTAATTTTTTATAGTTTTAGTAGAGACGGGGGGGTTTCTCCATGTTGGTCAGGCTGGTCTTGAACTCCCCACCTCAGGTGATCTGCCCGCCTCGGCCTCCCAAAGTGCTGAGATTACAGCTGTGAGCCACCACACCCAGCTGAGAACGTACATTTCCAACAAGATCCCCTGAGATGCTGATCGGGACCACAGCTTGAGAACCATTGCTCTATGGAGGTTCCAAGATATTTACTTTTAAAAATAAGCTTTAGTATCTAGGTTCACTTTAGGTGCCTTTTAAATAAAAACTGAACATGATGAAAGAGCACACTAGAGCTAATCCTAACTTGATATTCTCTTACCCAAAGCCAAAATACAGCCAAACACTCATGGACTGCATCTCCAGCTTCTTAGCAATAAATAAATTAATCGTACATAAATAAGTGAATTCAATAAAATTGTTAATTGGTTATCGACCAGGTTCTGTGTTCTAGCCAATGGCGTTAAACAAAGGCTCCCAGTGGCAAAATTTGTAAGAAAAAACACTAAGGTTGGGAACCAGACATAAGCCAGGATGTGCAGGGAATGACAGCAAAGCTTCTCCCCCTCCTCCTCCCTCCAACCTTACTTTTCTTCCTCCTCCCTTTCCTCTTCTTCCTTATCATTTTTACTACAAAGTAAAACTTCAGAGGAAACAATATCTTTCTATCTATATGTTATTCCATAAATAATGCAGAGAGATTATAGTCAAGACATTTACAATTGATTTCTTTATTTAGATCTGCACTGACCAACACATGTGTCTATCAAGCACTTGAAATGTGTCTAGGGCAAAACAAGATGAGTTGTAGGTATAAAATACACTCTGAATTTTGCATACTTAGTACAAAAACCAAAACAATGTTAACATCTCACCTATAATTTTGTTTTCATAAATGTTGAAGTAATAATATTTTGGATATATTTGTTTTAAAAAAATAATTAAAATTAATGTTACCTGTCTTTTTTTACCTTATTTAATGTCCCCACTAGAACATTTAAAATTACCTATGTGGCTCAGGTTATACTTTTTGGATAGTTTGAGCGTAGATCTTTAGTCATCGTTATCTATCTCGGTCCAAAGTCATTCCTAACTCTTCCAAATGCCAGGAACACCTTAGATGAAATGCATCAGCATTAGCGGGGTTAAGGCCAGTACTGGCTCAAACCATGTTGGTATCCAGTGCTTAAACTGACAGCCCTTCATCTTCAATGCACTTTCATCTGCCAGAGGAAGGAGATACAGTGTTTCTTGTTTGATTCATTATTTAGTAGCTTATCTATTCAAGAAAATAAATCTTCTGTAGAGTTATCTTGTTCTTGATGTTTAAAAAATATTTTGGAATTATAATACTTACAATGGGATATTAACTAGATATACAATTTTAACTTGCTATCATACCAAAGGGTAAAGTCAATGATACTAAAAGTTTCTGAGATTTGGGGTAGGGACACATGGCATTTACAAATAAATGAGAAAAACACTGTCTTCACACTTTTTGCCTACAACATTGGATGCTAGAAAACTATTGAGCAGTTCCTTTTAAAATTCTTAAAGAAAATAATTTCTAATCAAAAGTTAATATCCAGCTAAAATAAGCATCTATAATGACACATTGTCTGATCCGCAAGGGCATAAAAAAATGTTTTTCCATTTTACAAGGAAAGTGCTTGCTGAAAAATATGATACACCAGGTAAAAAGAAGAAATGAGATCAGACAAACCATGCTTCCAGCCCTGGGGATCAGTGAGGAAGACTCTCAGGATGGTGAGATGGTGAAAGTTAAGTGCACAGACTACAGAGAGGAGCAATCCAGGCTGAAAGGGGAGGAGAAATGGTTTTGAGAAAGAGTTCTCCAGGAGCAAAGGAGAATCAATTTTAAAATATGATAGAGACAATTTGTAGAATGCCAAAAAAAGGCTGCCTAAAAATATGAACTGAATACAAAAGGTAAATTGTTTCATGTGAGTGTATACTAATTTTCAGAGTAACAAACTTTACCTCAAAAAATATATAAGATTATGATGAAGAATTAGACATACAAAAAATACTAAATAATCCTAAAAACTTCCCACACTGGACAAAAAACCCATCATTAAGCTTTAGTGAATACTCATTAAACCTCTATGCATAGATCCATACATGATAGAATATATATATTTATGTGTATAGATAAAACACTTCTATTTAAAGTGTGATTATACAAGCTAAATTTTAAAAACGTGTTACTTACATTTAATTAATTTAAAAAAATACTGCACTAGAAACTGAGTTGCTAAACTAGAGATAAATATTTCTTACTCTTAGGAATCATTATTAACTTAATCATCAATCAAGATTAAGATCTTCATCCTAGCACTTTGGGAGGCCAAGGCAGGAGGATCGCTTAAGCTCAGATATTTGAGATGAGCCTGGGCAACATAGGGAGACTCTGTCTCTATAAGTAACTAAAAGAAAAAAAAAATAGCCGAGTGTGGTGGCATGCGCCTGTAGTCCTAGCTCTTCAAGAGGCTGAGGTGGGAGGATTGCCTGGACCCCAGAAAGTCGAGTCTGCAGTGAGCCATGATTGTGCCACTGCATGCCAGGCTGAGTGACAAAGCAAGACCCTGTCTCAAATAAAAATAAAAATACAATTTTTTTCAAAGTTTAAAAGACTGAATGGATTTATTAGGGACAATAGATTGTGTAGTGATTTAGATGAGAGGTGAATGGTTGTTTGTTTGAAGGTGGTCTTGGTGGAAATGGAAAGAAGAGGGCAGACTAGAGATGTAACTTGGACATAGAGAAACGAACATATATAATACATGAAAACCAACAAATTGACAGCAGCCTAAATCATGAGCCTGGAGATTCATCTAGTTAGTGGTGAATTGCTTAAAAGATAACAGGTAGCCTGTTAATGAAGCAAAGCTACAATTTATTGCGGGAAGAGACAACACCACCTTGATGGATGCTTAACAGTGTCTCAGAAAGGGAAGCCAGAATTGCTGCAATATTTTTTATAGCAGTTTCTGGGCTGAGCTCCAGTGGCTTAAGGCAGATCTTTTAAAGCAGAGGAACTGATCAGGAATGAGTCAACTTTGTGATATAATAGTTTAAGACTGCTGGGCACAGAGAAGTAAAGACTTTGAAGTGATTCTCAATAAGTATACTGTGGTTGATAAGCAGTTGTTTGTACAGGTGAACAGTACAGTCTCCAATAAATTGACCTGTGGACATTTTATAAAGCATCTCTTTTTCTTCTGGGCAAACAACGAAGTCTTCTTGACACAGGTAATCTACTGTTTTATTTAAATACTATCAAAGAGGGTCTCAATTCTCAAGATAGAATGCGGGAGGAATTGAGAGATGCAGCTAGAACTGAGCCCAAGGAAAAACATATATTTGAAAATAAGATACGAGAGGAAGCTTCAACAAGAAAACTAACAGTTAAAGGGGTTGGAATGAAATGGGGAGAGATTAATATCTTAGAAGCCAGTGGAAGGAACTGTTGAACAGTATGAAGAAGAAAATGAAAATGAGGACTGACAAATTCCAACTGGAGCTAAAACATGGAAATAATTGGCAATGTTAGGGAAAGGCTTTAAAAAGCTAAGATTAAACTGAGTTAAGAAATGAATCATTGAAAAAGTGGAGAGAGTATATTTGAACTCTAGTGAGAATTTAACTGTTTCAAATAAATTTTTCAAGAGATTTTATATCTCCTCATTTTTGAACATTTATAGTGGCATTGAAAATGCAGAAAATATAAGTATATCCAAAGAGAATAATCATTAATCTTTTTTTTTTTTTTTTTTTTTTTTTTTTTTTTGCTTGAGATGGAGTTTTGCTTTGTTGCCCAGGCTGGAGTGCAATGGCGTGATCTTGGCTCACTGCAACCTCAGCCTCCCCGGTTCAAGCGATTCTCCTGCCTCAGCCTCCCGAGTAGCTGAGATTACAGGCATGAGCCACCACGCCCAGGTAATTTTGTATTTTTAGTAGAGACAGGATTTCTCCATGTTGGTCAGGCTGGTCTCGAACTCCTGACCTCAGGTAATCCACCCGCCTCGGCCTCCCAAAGTGCTGGGATAACAGGTGTGAGCTACTGTGCCCAGCCCATTAATCTTTTTACACACAACTAGAGGGTAATGATAGAGGAAAAGTAAAAGGAAACTGTAACAAAAAACTTACATTAAATAGTTTCTGCCAAACACAAAGTGTTCATAGAAACAGGTTTACAGGCAAAATATCATCAAGCAACAGGCTTACTACAAGCGAATCCTGCTAAATGTATTGATCTAAGCCCGTTATTGTTTGCCACTGTTGCAAGCATGTTTGGGGGCAAACCTAAATATACACAACTATGAATTTTCTCCAAGAGTACTAAATGAAATAAATGTGTATTCATTTTCCCTTTTTGAACTTTTAATTTTCCTTTAATCCTTTCTGTTTCTCCCATTGCTGCTCTATCCTAATGTCAGCAAGCATCCCTTTGAGATATGACTTCCTTGTTAAAATGGATAGCTTGTCAGTTAATACACTTGGCTGTGTATTCAGCTGTATAACTTGTTTCTCAGGAAAGGTGGATTTTTTTTTTTTTTTCCTGGGCTTCTGATTCCTTAGTTTTCCAACTCTTGTCTGAATTGGTCTGGTCCATGAAGCCATCCATAATTCCTGTGTCAGCCACAGCCAACACAGGATATGTGAGGATGTTGAGGATATGTTGAGGATAATTTCCTTCATCAAATGACACATATCGTTTGCTTTCCATGAGCTCAATAGCTTGTTGGAGAGATATGCATGTAAAGAAATACATTATATTTGACTAGAAAATGCCATAAGCCTATTGGAGTTGCTCTATTTCGTCATCTTCTTATTCTTTATCCTCCAACTTCTTCATAGAAAACCTGCACAGTATCTGTGCTATTCACTAATATACACTTAGTTGACCATTGGATACAACATAGGTGCTAATATTGATTGGACAACTAAACAGGAATGTGATTAAAGCAATATGAGAGAACCTTAAAGACAGTGAAAGTAAAATCCATGAGGATGTCTTAAAGATGAGACGGCCTTCCTCAGGGTGGGAAGTGGGGGTGTCCTAGCAAGTGGTTTGTGTGTAATGATGTGAGAGGATGATAGAGCCTGCAGCGCTTGGGAAAAAGAACAAAACACAGGATGGCAGAAGATGCAGCTGGAATGTGGAATGTGTTCCTTAGTGGAAGCTCTGGGGAATCGACTTCCAAGCTCATTCAAGTTGTTGATCAAATTCTGTTCTTGTAGTTGTAGGGCTGAGGTTTTTGTTTTCTCGAGAGTTGTCAACCAGAGTACAGTTTTGCTCCTACAGGCTGTCACTTTCCTTCTCAAATGTGCCATGAGCTCCAGGCCTCTACCTAACCTTTGTATGTAGATCCCTACATCTAAGAGCCATACCATTGTATGACCTCCAATCCTTCTGATGCGTCCAACCTCTAATTTTTCCTGCTGTATCTCTCTGAACCCAGCCAGAGGAAGTTCTCTGCTTTTAAGGGCACATGGGATTTAGTGGTTCCATCCGTATAATCCAGAATGATCTCCTTATTTTTGTGTTTTGGTTTTTTGTTTTGTTGTGTTGTGTTTTGAGATGGAGTTTCACTCTTGTCACTGGGAATGGAGTGTAATAGCACGATCTTGGCTCACTGCAACCTCCACCTCCCAGGTTCCAGCGATTCCCCTAACTCAGCCTCCTGAGTAGCTAGGATTACAGGTGCCTGCCACCACCCCCGGGTAATTTTTGTGTTTTTAATAGAGACGGGGTTTCACCATGTTGACCAGGCTGGTCTCGAACTCCTGAACTCAAGTGATCTGCCTGCCTTGGCCTCCCAAAGTGCTGGGATTACAGGCATGTGCCACCACGCCCAGACTGATCTCCTTATTTTAAGGTCTGTAACATTGATTACACCTTCAAAATATCCTTCGTTATGTAACATAACATAGTCACAATTTTTAGAGATTAAGCATTTATTTGCAGGACCAATAATCTCGCTACTATAGACACGATTGAAAGTATGAGATGTTCATAGAGTCCATGATGGTTCACAGTGGCAATAAGACAGTGAGAATCCAATTATCAGGAAGAAAGTTAACAAGTGCCCTGGGCAGAGACACTCAACATTATTCATCACTTTCCATTTGAATCTTCCAACTAAAAAAGAAAAATGTTCTCTGTCTTATTTTTTGTTCCTGAAATTCTCTTATTTATGCTATGTCTAAAATCCATCCTTGTTAGCTTCGTAATGAATACTGAAACAATTTACGTGTAAACAATAATTTCACCAATTTAAGTAGTGCCTCTGGTATTTTGTTATTTTAGAGTCTTGGTTTTAGAAATAATTCGGAATTACCCAAAGTTGAACTCTTTGTATCACTATGGGAAAAGATGTGATTGGATTATAAGCAATAAGCTCCCTCCAACCCACACTCTTTGACTTACAGATTTGCCCTTTAAAATTGACTGAAAATATGTCTATGAATTATTAATAATTTATGAAAACAAGGCAAAAATCTAATAATAAACAGCAGTGTTCTTCGCCCAATACACAAGATGAGTTAGCATGTAGTGGGGGTTTTCATCACTGTGTGTGAAAAGTGACTAAAAGATATGACTCAAATCTAGTCGTATTGTTTAGGTAAAATATTGTATCTACACAAGCAAATCCAAATGATTAATTGTGCAATTACTACCCCATCTACACCAGTGAGTCTTTGTGGATGTGTTCATAGCCAGTGGAAATAAAATGAGGTGTAAACATTGCTTTACCTATGTCACATGCTGCCATCCCTACATGGAGGGAGAAGTGACAGGATCCCTTCTCATGTATTTTGTGACACAGCTTGGCATGTCAGTCACCTTTCTGTATCCTCTCAAATTAATTCTCTACCATTCCCCTGCTCTCATCTGTGTCTTAAAGACATGTATTTCCCAGGCTTCTTTTCCTCTGATTTCTAGGTATATCCAGCCAATGAGATGCATTTTAAGAAGATATGAGGGTCAAAGAAGAGAAGCCTGAATTTTCCTCCTTTTTCTGTTTTCTATGGAATTTCCTTACAGCTCTGGATTCCATCCAGTAGATTTCCAGCAGGTAGTCCTGGTCCTTGGGCTCAAGCAGTATCATCTCCTTTCTTCTTTGTTAACGTTTAAGACAATAAAAAAGAAAGATGCTAAAAGATTCATTTAAAGATAGGCAAAGGACTTTAACCAGAGCTCAAGTTTGACATTGGTGACTGCTGCCATTCCAGAATTGCTTCAACTGTGCTCTCTTCAGTAATAAACAAGTGTCTGATGCATCCTGCTGCTCAGAATAGTTTTGTTGTTTAGTTTTAGATATTTAATGGCAGGCCTAAGGGTTCTCAATAAGTATGGCATGAAAAGATATGAAAACATAGCATGCTTGGCTTTTTAGTCTATTACTATTTTAAAGGGCTTTATCTTAATCAGATGCGTACCAATGGAGCATACATTTTTCATCTGCTTCCTTAGAAATAACTAGACTGTCATTTAAAGTCACTTCTATTCACTCATTCTCATCAACAAATGTAAAAATCTATGTTATGATAGGCCAACAAAGGGCGTTTTAGAGGTCTTCAAAATGTCACACACCTTTCTTCTTACTGTAATTAATTTCTCCTTAATAAATTCAGTTAGTTTAAATGGTTTTGTGTTGAAATTATGCATTGGGTACTTTTCACATTTTTATAGAAATTTACATTTAGTTTATGGTAAGTATGTGGTATGGAATATCATATGGTCTGTTTAAAATACTACTTATTGGCCTTGGCATGGTGGCTTATGACTGCCATCCCAGCACTTTGGGAAGCCAAGGTAGGACGATCACTTGAGCCCAGGAGTACAAGACCAGCCTGAGCAACATAGTGAGACCCTCATCTCTACAAAAAATAATAGTAAAAATTAGCCACGCATGATCCAACCTGGGAGAGGTAGTGAGACCCTGTCTCAAAAAATAAAATAAGATAAAATATAACTTATAGAGTTGTCTTTACAGTTGGACATTTTCATATCACTTTGGATGTACCAAGAGTATTTTTCAGTTTACTGGGGATTGGGAACAATGCAAATTATAGCATGTTAGTTTGGAAATGTGTGTATTCATCTTTTAAGATAAACTCCAATAATTGCATTGACGATTTCAATTTTGCAAGTGTTGTTGAGGTGCGCGCACACACACACACATTTACAAAAACAGATGTACCAGTTTCTTTTGCTGCTGTATCAAATCATCATAAATTTAGTGGCTTAAAAAACACAAATGTATAACTATGGAGGTCAGAAGTCTTAATTGAATCTTACTGTGCTAAACTCAAAATGTTGGCAGAACTGTATAATTCTAATGGAGGCTCTTGGGGAGAATATATTTTCTCACCTTTTTTGGCTCCTAGAGTCCGCAGCACTCCTTGGTTTATGGCCCTCCTTCATCTCAAAGCTGGCAATGGCCAGTCAAGTCTTTCTCAAATTGCGTCACTCTGACACTGGCTTTCTACCTCTCTCTTCTATCTTTTAAAGACACTTGTGATTACATTGGACCTAAGGGATAATCCAGGATAATCTCTTTACTCTAAAATTCAGCTGATTATTCAGCCTTATTTCCACCTGTAACCTTAATTTCCCTTTGCCATGTAATATGACATATGGACAGGGTTGAGGAAATAGAATGTATCAGTCTGTTCTCCCATAGCTATGAAGAAATACCTGAGACTGGGTAATTTATAAAGAAAAGAGATTGAGGCAGGGTGCCATGGCTCACGCCTGCAATCCCAGCACTTTGGGAGGCTGAGGCAGGTGGATCACGAGGTCGAGAGATCAAGACCATCCTGAACAAGATGGTGAAACCCCATCTCTACTAAAAATACAAAAATTAGCCGGGTGTGGTGGCATGCATCTGTAGTCCCAGCTACTCAGGAGGCTGAGTCAAGAGAATTGCTCGAACTCAGGAGGCGTAGATCACACCATTACACTCCAGCCTGGCGACAGAGCAAGACTCCATCAAAAAAAAAAGAAAAAGAAGAAAGAAAGAGAGAGAGAGAGAAAGGAAGGAAGGAAGGAAGGAAGGAAGAAAGAAAGGAGAAAGAAAAGAAAAAGAGAAGAAAATAAAAAGAAAAAGAAAAGAGATTGAATTGGCTCATGGTTCCATAGACTGTACAAAAAGCATGATGCAGGCCACCTGGCTGGCTTCAGGGCAGGACTCAGGATACTTACAGTCATGGCGGAAGGCAAAGAGGAAGCAGGCTCTTCTTAAAGCGTGCAGCAGGAGCAACAGCGAGAGAGTGGGGGAGGAGATACACACTTTTAAACAAGCAGATCTCATGAGAACTCACTTATCATCAGGACACAGTACCAAGAGGGAAATTTGCCCGTGATTCAATCACTGCCCACCAGGCACCTCCTGTAGCATTGGGGATTACATTTCAACATGAGATTTTGGTAGGGATACATATCCAAACTCTATCAACATGGATACATAGTATTTTTGAGGAGAGTGTATGGGGGGGCCGGTATTAATTCTTTCATCCACAAAGGGAAACTGTCAACTGCCCTCAGAGCAGCTCAAGATTTTTCAGAATAGTTTTCAAAATTCTTACTCAATTTAAGGTAAACCACTTTACAGTTTATGTTAGTATTTGTGTGCAAAAGAATTATCTCTGGTTTTATTTTATTTTTTATTTCACCTCTCCTTTCCTATCCCACTAATCTTTCTTAATATATTTATTTAGGTGCATCCTACCAATACACCCTTTACATATATGTCGATCTGCAAATATCATTTTATTATTATGTATGTGTTTATACATTTAAACACTGACCATGTTTGAGAGATTTATCCACATTGTTTTGTGAAGCTCAAATAAATGTCTTCTCATCCCATATATTATTCCATCGTACATCATATTTTACCAATTTATCTTAAGGCAGGATAGGTAATCAATGAAGTGTCCATGTTCTTGGAACACAGCAACTGTGGTGACTGTACAGTCAACACAATAAACCACAGCATTCGCATTGTAATTGAGCACATCCAAGCAAAGCTATCTTCAGTAGGGACTTTCCCCTTTAGAGAACGTGCGCAATTTGATTTAACTTGTCCTCAAATTGACCTTTTGCTCATTTTAATAGTGAACAACACACCCCTGGGTAGAGATTGAAGATGCTAATGAGACATGCGACATATGAACAAGCACGTACAGCTACTACACACGTGCACCTAGCTTTCTAGTAACATCTTCCCACCTCCTTATGAATAACCATATAAGACTCCCATAAAGGGAATCTCCCTTGTGCCAGTCTGTGCTGTCTCATCCTTAAGAGCAGCCAGCCCTGAATCCTCTCTCTCTCTGGGTATACTGTTTATTCTGCACTTAACTTCTAAAATATTTTTTCTTTTGCAACAAATTACTCTTTTTTGTAATAAAATACTTTTTATTTTGCAATAAATTACGCTAAAAAAACAAACAGCTACATTTCCTTTGCTGTGCATTTCTTGTTGAAAATCTAACTAAAAAGACAAAAACTGAGGTATCACATCAGCCGTCAACAATCCTTTATTCGTGGGTAGGTATTGATCTCACTTGCCTATGATCACCTTCTTGATACATATCGCTTATTGCATCTGTGTGAAAGTGTTTCTATGGTAAACATCCAGGCTATAGACATAATTAATTCACTAAATACTATTATATTAACTTTTAAAATGGCTATACAAATGAGTATTCCTATCTGTAGAGTATGAAGATTTCTATTTCTTTTTTATTTTGATAGAGTCTTTTTTTAAATATTACTTTTTTGTTATTATTATTATACTTTTAGGGTACATGTGCACAATATGCAGGTTTGTTACATATGTATCCATGTGCCATGTTGGTGTGCTGCACTCATTAACTCGTCATTTAGCATTAGGTATATCTCCTAATGCTGTCCCTCCCCGCTCCCCCCACCCCACAACAGTCCCCAGAGTGTGATGTTCCCCTTCCTGTGTCCATGTTTTCTCATTGTTCAATTCCCACCTATGAGTGAGAACATGCGGTGTTTGGTTTTTTGTCCTTGCGATAGTTTACTGAGAATGATGGTTTCCAGTTTCATCCATGTCCCTACAAAGGACATGAACTCATCATTTTTAATGGCTGCACAGTATTCCATGGTGTATATGTGCCACATTTTCTTAATCCAGTCTATCGTTGTTGGACATTTGGGTTGGTTCCAAGTCTTTGCTATTGTGAATAGTGCCGCAATAAACATACATGTGCATGTGTCTTTATAGCAGCATGATTTATAGTCCTTTGGGTTTATACCCAGTAATGGGATGGCTGGGTCAAATGGTATTTCTAGTTCTAGATCCCTGAGAAATCGCCACACTGACTTCTACATTTGATAGAGTCTTTAAGAGAACAACTAAATAATAAGTTGAAATTAACCACATAAAAAGAGATTAAAGGTTAATTTTACTATAGAGCAGCCATAGGATATTTTTACGTGCAACCTTATGAATATGTACCTAGGATACTCATCTTATTAGTTCCTTCCCAGTGCCTTCTTGGCAATATCCACTGAGGCAAAAAGAACCAGTTCTCTGTTCTTCTTTTCTGGTTTCCTCTTATTTCTGGTCCTACTGGTTCTCTTTTGGACTTCACACACAGTTCTTGGCACGAATCTGCTTTAGAATCTTTGATGTATTTGTATTCAGGTGTCATCATCACCTGTCACAGATCTTGTTAAGGCAGTAGTTTAAATTTCAGTTCAAATCTTTATTCCCTGAGGTTAATAAACATTTGTTTCTTTTCTATGTTTTTCTAATTCCATGTTCTCGTTCCTTTGTTACACCAAAAGACGCTTTTTCTAATCTGAGTGTTCTCTCCTTTGCTTACGTTGTGTCTTTGACTCTGTCTTTTTTTATCTCTGTAGTCGTTTCTCAGAGCTTTCTTCTGCCTGTCAACAATATAGGGACCATTTATGCTCCTTTTGGACTCAGTTTCTGAAAATGGAATTCCTCACAGTGACTCAGCATGATGCTTCTTCAGTACGGCTATTAAACACCTCATCCTGCAGACTCCACTATGTCAGCTTTTAGAATGCATTTCCCATAAATGTACACACTACAGAAAAAGTAGATACTGATACAGTATTATGGAAGACCTCAATTGCATGTTCAGTCTGCTTTCATTTGTAGTAAGCTTTGTGCCAGTCTATTCATATTTATAATACCAACTTTTGCTGAAGTTCAAAAGAATATTAACCACTGAAAATGAATTTTAAAAACATAAAGCAACATTTTTTTAAAAAAACCTTACATTTGTCCATCTGCTTTGTTGAATTCTTTCTTAGTTTTTGTTTTTTGATGTCTTCACTATATGTATAGGTAGAGACACAACATATATGTAGAGCTTACAATTTGCTCCATGATAATTGCAAGAATGGCCACCTTCCTTTATTCTTCTAAGTAAACAGAAATCACTAATTGCCAAGGTTAAAGAGAATGCTACTATCCTTTGTTCTTTAAGGATTCCCCTTCTTCTCTCCGAATAAGTCACATAAGAGGGCTTATGGCTCATGTGTTTATTGTTAAAGGAAAACCTTACTGGACAGGATGAGCAAACAAAACTTGATGTTATTCCCTTACTATTGCTGGAAATAGGGGAGAAAGCAGGAACAAAGGATACATGCTTAGTTCCCCTGAAATAAAGGACAGGAGAGAGTTTAGCAGCTAGAGTGGGGGTGGGGTCGTAGATCATCTGTGTTTGTTAATTGCTTTTACCTTTAAAAAGCTAATTTTCTCCTATCTTTGTGACAAGTGGTAGTCTTACAACTTGGAGTGGGGCTCTCGCTAAAGCTAGGCTCCCATCTTATGTATTAGGTCATTCTTGCATGGCTATAAAGAAATACCTGAGACTGAGTAATTCATAAAGAAAAGAGGTTTAATTGGTTCATATTTAGTTATGCAAGCTGTACAGGAAGCATGGCGCTGGCATCTGCTTGGCTTCTCGGGAGGCCTCAGGAAGCTTCTAATTATGGCAGAAGGCAAAGGGTGAGCAAGCATCTCACATGGAGAAAACTGGAGAAAGACAGAAAGGGAGGCGCTACACACTTCAAAGCAGCCAGATCTCATGAGAACTCATTCTCTGTAGTGAGGACACCACTGAGGGTATGATGCTAAGCCATTCATGAGAAATCCACCCCATGATCCAGTCACCTCCCTCTCCCAAAATTGGGGATTACAATTAAATGTGAGATATGGACAGGGAAAAATATACAAACTATATCACCTTCTCACAGAGACTGGGAGAGAAGGGCATCATCAATCTTGATGATTACATTGAAAATGGATGACTCCAAGGTGCTTAAGAAAGACAGTCCTGGGTTGCAAAACTGGCAAAGGGCTTCTAAAAATGTACATCTCAAAGGGGCAGAAAACGAATTTACAATGGCAAGTGCCTAAAGTAAATGCCCTAAGAAAAGTCAGGGAGAGACCGCTGGGGTTAGGGCAACTGGATTATGTAAGTGCAGGGTGAGAGGAAGGACAGTTCTTAGAAGTAGGGAGAAGCCCCTCTGGGGTGTAGTCAAGCTGAGAACATGAAGGTTGTCTTGATCAGTAGCCATAAGGAACTGTTCTCTGTGTGCTTGCCCATCTGCTATTTTTTCAGCAGTCTTTTCTGCTGCTGGAAAAAATTGGGCCCTCCCTCTCTGCTATGGTCTAAATGTTTGTGTTCCCCCAAAGTGTATATGTTGCAATTGAATACACAATGTGTTGGTATTAAGAGGCGGGATCTTTGGGAAGTGACCAGGTCATGAGGGTGGAGCCCTTGTGAATGAGATTAGTGCCCTTATAAAAGAAGTCTGAAGCAGCTCCCCAGCCCCTTCCACCATGTGAGCACGCATAGAAGGTGCCATCTAGGAGGAATGGACTCTCACAAGACACTGAATCTGCTGTTGCTTTGATCTTGGACTTCCCAGTCTCCAGAACTGTGAGCAATACATTTCTCACAGTTTATTTCTCTTACTTCTCTCAAGAGCAGCCTTAGGTATTTTGATATAACTGTCTAAGGTATTTTGATATAATAACACAAATAGACTACTTTCTTTTCCCAGCACCCTGCCCTTTCTGAGAAAGTCCTGACTTCCTGGACATCTGAGAGGTTCAAAGGCCTGTTTCCCTGATAATCATCCTCTAAGCTCATGCCAGATCCTGCCAGAATTTTGAGTCGCCCAGGGACTCAACAGCTCATCTGACCCTGTGTGGGAGGATGGAGAATTAATCTTTCATTTATTGGCTGATAAATGTACAGTAGCACATAAAGGGTATCACCAATGAATTCCTCAAAGGTTCTTTTGTTACAGAACTTAATGTATGTGTGAAAGCCTGGAAGGCAAATGCTTGTACTTACAATCTCCCTAGAGTTCACCAGACTCTCTGAAGAATGCATTTCTGACAGGCAGCAGGAATTCTTAGCCTGTCCTGGTTTCTCCCTCCAGGTCACACTTCCCTGTGCTCCCCCTACAGTGAGCCACACACTTTCCTGATTTAGGCAGATTATGGTCACTTCATTTCCAGACTCCCAGGAATTAATCTGCTGGGTGACAGACGCTGGCTGTTCCTCTGAAGAGCAGCCTTAAAAAGTAAGATGTGCCCAGGAACTGTTTCTAGTGCTGCTGTGGATAAAATGTAACCCCTTCCCTGGGAGTTGCTATCTTGCATTGCCACTGCTGGGTTATTTGCTCTCCTGTTCAGGAAGGCCATGCACTTGATCTGCTGGGTGTTCAGTCTCCTTTCTGGTCTTAGACTTTTAAAGGTTCTTTAGTTTACATTTAATAACAAACCTCAATTCACATTAATTCATATTTGTGTTCTTATCACAAATAGCAACAACAACCCCTGCCAAGTCAACCAAATGACAAAAACAAGAAACACACTCAAAAGAACACAAGGAAATTTTTGGAGGTGATAAATATGTTCAGCAACATGGTTGTGGTGATGGTTTCATAGGTGCATGCTTATATCATTAAACAGTATACATAGAGTATGTGCAACTTTTTATATATCAATTATACATCAATAAAGCTTTAAAAACAATCAGACCATTTTCCATTATCAAGAAGGTGGAGGGAGAAGAGGGATGAGTAACCTGGCTGTCATGGAGCTATACAAAAAACAAAAATGCCTGCATTGGAACCAACAAGCCACATACCATCTGAAGGGAAGGAATTGTTTTTCTGAAGACAGATTTTTACAGATTACGTTCCTTTCTGGTTGAATCACAACACTGTCATTTTTTTATGAAAACATCCCCGCCTTATTTTTAAGCAGAAAAACAAATTTAAAGCAGATAAAAAGCTCAAGCACAACATTTTTGAATTAAAATTTGAAGACACTATTTTGGATAGAAAACAAGTTAAAAAATTTGCTTTTAAATTCTTTCCACCAGGCACAGTCTAGTCAATATGTTTGTCCCTTTTACAGACTTCAAATTGAACAATATTTTTAGGGCTGCTGGAGGCTAAAAGGAGAAAGGACAAATTTATCCCACCAGTTAATGATAATTTTGATTACCTTGATCTCCTGCATTATGTGCAGTGCATGCTAAATAGTTTTGTTATTGTTTAAGTTAATGGTCAGGAAAACAAGAGTCCATAACCAATATTAAATTTATGTCCTAATGAGGGCAAATAGTTTAAATTAGTTTGATGGTGGAATGAAAGAATGTATTTTAAAAAGTATTTTAATTATAAAACACTAAATATATATTATACTTACTAACTCAGTATCTCTATTTAATTGTAGGCTTAATTGCTGAATTTGTATGTCCCTTAGTTTGAAATGCAGGGATCAGACCTTGAAGTTTGTTAATTAATATTAGAGCTCAATTAAACTCCTAATATATTTAATCTGGTAGTAATAATGGAATCAAGGTGAAAGAGGGTGATACACCAAAATGTCTGCAATCAAAGTGGATTAGAAGGTGTTACTAGAGTTAGCAGCTTTAGGTAAAAGTGATAATGGACTTGGATTTCAGTCTGAAAATGTCACTGGTCAGCATGGTATCACAGGTCAGCACGGTCGCACAGGACAGTGCTGTGGCCTGGTGACGGCTCTCCAGAAAGCCTAATCAGGTTCTCAACATTTAATTGCATTGAGGCAGGTACACATGAAAATAGTGGTGAAAGGAATAGCAGGGAAGTGGGTATCTGGAAATGCCACAGCAGAGGTTACACAGGGCAGCAAGGTGGAGTCACAAACCCCTGGGTGATTTGCGTGTGCTGAAGATCAACAAAGATGCTTTGATATAAAGCCTCAATGGTAATTTTTTTTAAGTATATACGGTCATGCCCTCAATGGTAATTTACATATCATGTTTTTTGGGTCATCTTCTGATTAAAGAGTAATATGTGTTTATTATTGGAAATGTGGAAAATACACAAAACGTATCTATTTTGTTTAATTTAAAAATTAAATCATAACTAAGACCTGAAGCACTATTAAGGTTTGGGGCTTTATGTTGAACTCTTTTTTTCTTAGTTTGTCTCCATCTGCACATTACCTCTGGTATAAATTTCTCTATATGGTGGGGACAGAAAAAAAAAAAAAACTCCCCAGCTGGAGAGAAGTCCTCAGTCAACACTGCAGGCTCAGCTTTCTCCACAGCCCTCTAGGCCATGTGTCTCTTTCCTATACCTTTTCTTTTTGCTTCACAGAGCCACTTCCAAATCATATCCTCTCTCTTTCTTAAAACTCATAACCTCATGTTATGAGGCTTACCAGGCACCTTTCCTCCTTATCACAATCTCTCTTAACTCAAGACCACTCCCCTGATTCTCTGAAGATTTAGTACCTGTCTCACTGTCATTCTTTCAAATCCAAGCCTGTTCTTGGTGATTTCAGTAGTTATGCAATATGTCCTCCTTGGCCTCCTCTCCTTTAAGGAGCTAATACTTTTCACTTCTCAATATCTTATTCCCATAATTATACCTTGGAAACCTTGTCTTGCCTATAGCTTTATCCCATATTATGATCATTCCCTCCATTTTTCCCCATTCTACCCCTCTGATACCTCAATGTCAACAATTCTTAGCTCCCCAGTGGGCCCTACAAGTCTTTAAGCCTTTCACTGTTTCACCATCCCTTATCCCTATCATATCTTACTCTTTACTCAGCTAAAATTCTATCCATCTGTTCATTTATTCATTTGCTCATTTCTTCAACAAATATCATTGCTTTATTAAGTAGCCATGTAGAGCAAGGATAGAATGTAGAAGGGAAACTAGCACAAAGAACTATGTCAAAGAAAGACAAATATCTCTACTCTGAGCTTACATTCAACATAAACAATTAACAAGATAAATAAGACAAGTAAATTAAATTGATACTCAGGTGGTGAAGCTAATGGAAAGAATAAAGCAGACATGGGATGTCAGGTGGAGTGGATTTTCTATAAAGTGGCCAAGAAAGGCCTCAGTAGCACGTAACATTTGTGTGACAACTTGAAGAAAGAGGACGACAAGGAGGGGCTAGAGAGATATCAGGCAAAGGGAAGAGTGAGTGCAAAGACTCTGAGATGGGAGCAGTCCTAGAGGCCAGTGTGTCTGCAGTGAACTGAGCAAGAGGGAGAAGGGAACAGCTGGAAATTAGGTCATATTGGACATGAGGTAGGGGTAGGGCTGGAAGTGATGCAGAGTCAAGTTTTATAATCAACACTTTGAATTCATACTCAGCTCCCTTTCTTCCCATCCTGCTCGACTCACCCATAGCCCTGGTTAGATACAACTCTTTGTCTACACTGCATGCAGTTGTGCAGCCAAACTCTACTAGAACAATGTGCTCCACCATAGTGACTAGGATCACTTTAATTGCATGATAACTCACCTCGAATGAGCTCTTCATGTAGCCAACCATTCCCTTCCTCTCCCCACACAGTACCATGCGCCACACCACACACACATATATACCACACACCACACATGAACATACTATCTACCACACACACACGCAAACACATACACCACACCACACACAAATACACTCTCACCAATCAGTCTAAATCAGAGGCTATTCAATACCTTCTCTTTCCTTAGCCAAACATTTCTTCTCAAACAGAAAAAGGTGAATTCTGGGTCCAAGTGCATGTGGGCCAGTTGACATGGTGGCAGCTACTTGTGGAGTTTTCTGTCTGATATCTTCACTGTATTCAATCAACTAAAAGGCAAGGTTGTCATCGGAGAACAAAAATGAGAAAGGAGAAGAGAGAGGTGAGGAAGAACAGCATTAGAAGTTGCATTGCTCTAACTTTTAAAATCACTATGAGCACAATAATTTCTCGTTGCTCTTCTACAGGAAAAGAGCATAACTGCTTACTAGAAAGCACCTAACTTTAGAAATGAAATGCTCCTTAGCCCCAGGGACATAAGAAGAAAATAACCACATTCCACTGATTCAGGTTGAGTCACTTCCTCAGTAAGAGATGGTGTGATGAGAGATCATTCATGGAGGTTTGCTGCAGATGCAGAAATCTGTGGACTTTTGATTCAGTCCTGACAGAATTTTAATCTTGGCCTTCTCACTTCAAACTGAGTAATAAATCTCATAAACCCTCTGAGACTCAAGATTCTCATCTGAAAAATGGGGATAATCTTGGATTGTTTTTTAAGGACTAAGTGACAAACACATTTAAATATGTTACTATAGTTCGGCACACAGAGGAAACGTAATAAATGGAGCTTAGCAGGAACATATTCCTCTTGGTACATACACAGCATGACGTTTTAAAAACACCAGTTGAATTGTCTATATAATATAGTTTCTGCTTCAAGGTTCCATATGCCTCATGGCAGAAAATATAGCTTTTATCAACTCAGGGTAAACATCAATTTTGGGAGCAATGGATTTCCCTATCCACTTTCTCCCTGGAGTGATGGCTTCATTTGATAGGCTTAGGTAGTAGCATCACAGCACTGGGGAAGAGGACCCTGACGTGTCCACACTGGCAGGATCTGAAATGCATCAGCTTCTGGCCTGGTCCACATGCACAGATATTTTTTCACACTAGCATCTGCTGGGCTCTCTGCCCACCTGTCCATTCTCCAGTCAGATGGTCCATCATTTCTTCTCTGAGGAATTCTTGAGCCAAGAATCTAGGTGTTTTCTTAATGCTTCTTCCTTTCCCCATAAATCTATCACTACGCCCACTCAACTGCCTTCAAAGCAATACTGCAAATGCATCTACTTTTATACACTTCCCCGCGCACCACCCTAATAATACAAGTCATTATCACCTCCTTGAATTTCTACAGCATCCTCCCGCTTGGCTGTGCTGATTTCATTATCCTTGTGTAACTTTCCAGTTCACCACTGTGCAGTCTCAGTAATCTTTTAAAAAGCATAAATTAAGTACCTTATTCTCCTGCTTAAAAATCTCCTGATTTCATCTCATTTCATCTAGTATCTAATATTCTTTCCCTGGTGTAGACGACCTTACCTGACCTGGATCCTGCATAATCTCTCTGACTTCATTAAGTATCAATCAACCTATCATGCACATTTGCTCTCTTTTTCTTAATACACTAAGCTTTTCCATAATGCATGTACCCTGCACTAGCAGTCTCTGAGTGGAAGGTCCTCACTTTGATCTTTCCAACGCTGCACTTTCAGCCAATTTCTTCATTCAGCTTTAGCCTAAATGCCACTTCAGAGAGGCTGTTCTTCACTATCCAATCTAAGGTAGCTGCTCTCATCATTTTCTATCACTTCTCAATATTTTACGACTCTGTACACATATTTTCTCACTGATTGATGTTCATCTATTTAGTGTCAGTCTCACTATATAATGTATATAGCATATAATACATGCTATAGTTTAGTGCAGGGACATTTTCAGTTTCATTATTAAATTTCCACCATATAAATGGTGTTTCTGAGACTTAAGTGTTTAATAAGTATGTGGTGGAAGAATGAATGGAATTCTTTTCTTGATAAGCAACAGGAAACTAATCAAGCATGGATAACATATGTGTGAAATATTTGTCCATTTGATTGGCTACAATTGATAAAAATAATTTATAGAGTCATTGTCAATTTGGCAAAGGCAAGTAGAAATATTTGCTTGTTCTAATACTCATTTCTTTTACTAATTGTCTAATTTTGTCTGTATTTTTATAGATATTTGTGTTTACTCCTTTGTGAATTACCCACTTTTCCCCTTCACAATTCTTCTATCGGGAAGCTAATAATTTTTCATTATAAGTTTAAACTATAGCTAATTTCCTATGTTTGTAAATGTTTTTCACTCTCATCTTTTCTTAATTGTTATGATATTTGGCATAAAATTTTGAGATTTTTAGAAATTTTTTAAAAATTGTCTTTTCTCCACAATATTACTTTTTTCCTTAACCAAATATCTATCGACCAGCTTTTGTATGTCAGGCCATTTTAGTTACTGAAGCAAGCAATAAAAATTCTAATAGTAATAATAGCTATAAAGAAAAACAGATAAAAGGAAAAGAGGCTGACTTGGTCATAGTGGTGTGGGGGAATTGGGCAGTAAGTAGAAGTGCTGAAGAGTTGACATTTGAATTGAAGATAAGAATGAGGCAGTCATGGCCAAGCGTGGTGGCTCACATCTGTAATCCCAGCACTTTGGGAGGGTGAAGTGGGTGGATTGCCTGCATCCAGGACTTTGAGACCAGTCTGGGAAACACAGCAAGACCCCATCTCTGCAAAAAATAAAAAATTACCCAGGCATGGTGGCACAAGACTATAGTCCCAGCTACTCGGGAGGCTGAGGTAGGAAGATTGCTGCTTCAGCCAGGGAGGTGGAGACTGCAGTGAGCCGTGATTGGGACACTGCTCTTGCAACAGAGTTAGACCCTGTCTCAAAAAAGAAACAAGGAAAAGAATGAGGCAGCCATGTGCCTTGGCACAGTATTCTGAGAAAAGCAAATTTATGCATAAAATGCTTGGCAAATTTGAGTAATAAGAAGACTAATGTGTGTGACTGGTTGTGAAACAATATGTACTAATTATTCTAGGATTATTTACTACATAATTCACCTTTTTTTAAAACTCTTTTTTTTTTTTTGGAGACGGAGTCTCGCTCTGTCACCCAGGCTGGAGTGCAGTGGCGCGATCTCGGCTCACTGCAAGCTCCGCCTCCCGGGTTCACGCCATTCTCCTGCCTCAGCCTCTCCGAGTAGCTGGGACTACAGGCACCCGCCACCACGCCCGACTAATTTTTTGTATTTTTAGTAGAGACGGGGTTTCACTGTGGTCTCGATCTCCTGACCTCGTGATCTGCCCGCCTCGGCCTCCCAAAGTGCTGGGATTACAAGCGTGAGCCACCGCGTCTGGCATTTTAAACTCATTTGACAACTTTATTATCAGTTAAATTGTTATATGTGCTTGGGTGTGCTTTTGGACTTTCTTTTCTGTTTCAATTTTCTGTCTATTCAAACACCAATAATTATCTTTCACTTGCAGTAAAATTTTAATATTTTTATTATCTGTGAAAATTCTTATTGATATTTTACAAAATTTTCTCAGTTATTCATCTTAATTTATTTTTCAAGTTAAATTTTCAAATCATCTTGTAGTTTGTCAAAAAGTACTTCATTATATTTTTAAATAGTGTTGCTTTATCAGTGTAAGTTACCTCTGAAAAAGCCACGTGTTTGCAATGTTTTTCTTTCCATAAGAAATCTGGTTTGTTTCTCCTTCAAGTCTTTTTAAATGTCCCTCCAAAGTACTTAGTCCAGTTCACATAGGTCCTCCACACTTAATTTGTATTCATTATTTTTTTCTCATTCCCAGCTTTTTGAGGTTAATATTATGTAACAAAACAGCTTTATACAAAAACCACTCTTGGATATCATAAGAGACAAACTAAAGAGATCTCTTCAGATGGCATTTTATAAAGTCTTAGCATGTGAAGCGGCTCTAAGACAAAGTACGTTTGTGTTGTTATAAAACATTACCATAAAAAAGCCACTCTGTGCATTGTGAACACTGATAATCTGAGTCTTGTCTCAGTTAATTTAGAAAGTTTATTGTGCCAAGGTTGTGGACTCATACCCGTGACACAGCCTCAGGAGACAGTCTGTTTCTAGCTCCTTCCAGCTTCTGGTGGCCATGGCATTCTTTGACTTACAGTCATATCACTCCAGTCTTCGAGGCCAGCATTTAAAAATCTCTCTCTGTTCTATTTTTACATTTCTTTTTATGTGTGATCAAATCTCCCTCTGACAGGTAAGGATACCTGTGACTACATTTAAGCCTCAAATGGATAACCCAGGATCATCTTCCAACATCAAGATCACTGACATATTTGCAAAGTCTTTGACATATAAGCCAATATTGACAGGACCCAGGGATTCAGAACTTTTAGCCTGAGGGTCATTATCCAAACTACTACAATTATGTTTCGCTAAAGTTAATTTAAAACAATACAGAAATACTGTTATAAATTTAAAATAAATTGGAAAAGTCCTTGTCAAAAATAGAAATAACTTTTTTCATAGGTGATATGTTTTCCCCATTTCAGACAAATCCTTCTAAAGTTTAAGGAAATTGCCGAACGACTTTGTTGTTCTGGCTGCTTCTTGAGGGTGTTGTGATAGGGCAGGAATCTTGAATACTGTGGGGCAGATGGATGCTGTGCTCAAAGAGAATCAAAACCTGATACCTCAGGAGTCCATGATTTAATTTTTTTTTAACTCCAGAGACTCTGGAACAATCTATTCAGAACCTTTGAAACATAACACAATAGAGTCAGCAGAAGGCAGACACAGTGTGAAGCATGACTGAGGTCCAAGGCTTAGCCTAGATTATGATTATTCTACCACCTGAAGCTTCTACTTAATAGGACATATAGAAAAATGGCTTCTTGCTAGTTTCCTTTGTGATATGGGAAATAACAGAACAGCCTAAGCTTCTGTGTTATTGAATTACTTCTGGAGACTTCTGACACATGCAGGGAGGATCGTGCAGTGTGGGAGGCAAGTTAGGAAACAGCTTTGTGTTTTATACCCACTGAGGGACATTAGCAAGGATGATCCAAGAAAGGTGAAGGCTCCAGGGCTGTAGAACGTGAAGTGACAAGATAAACAAACCTGGCTTTTGGTATTTTTGATGAAAGCGTGGTAAAAATAATAATGGTTTAAAAAAATAAACCATGTCCCTCTTGCATACAGCACTCTTGCTTAAGGGGTTAAATGAGTTTGGGGATGCCTATGGCTCTAAATTCTCTAAGTTCTCGTCACCGGGGAAGGGATCTGCGGTTGAAAGGCTGAGTGCCCAGGACCAAGGAAAGTAGGATGCCTGGTGCTGCTAACAACTATGTATGCAGCACAATGCCCACCGCCGTGGACACAAGGCAAAGTCTCCCACCACCTTCACATCTGTAATCCTCTAGGGTTCCCAGGCAATGCCAGGGAAAGGAAGGAACCTCCCCTTGCCAAACATGATTGGGATTGAACAATTTTCTAACCCTAGTGAGGTTTTAGTTTTATTTAAAACAGCAGCAACAACAACAACAACAACAATATGATGTGACTTTCACTTCAGTATTATGGCTTAAGCTTATACACATTATATAGGCATATAGTAAAAGTTACAGAAATGGGATCAAGAATGATTACATTTAAAAAACGCAGCTTCTGTATAAAAGAAAGAACCTGCAACATTTCTATTACATAAGTTTTGGTAAAATTAAAACTCTAAAACATAACTTCTTAACAAAAGCAACAAACAGAACAGTTTGTACAAAAGGATTCTCTTTGTGTAAAATAGGAGGAAATATTTATAAGCATAACCTCAAGTGTGGACAAAATATCTGTTGAAGGACACTCCCATCACCTTTGTAACACTGGTTTCTCCCAGGGAGGGCATCTTGGTGGCTGGGGCAGGGACCGGAGGGAGACTTTCCCAGCTTGTGTGAGCTAATAGTGGCAAGTATTTGGGAAAAAAGAAGGGTCTAGACAGAAGATGGTGGATCAGAGAAGAGCATGGTGCATGGGAGGGTGGACATGATGAGGTGGGAAGCCAGCATGCCCCACTGCCAGAGCAGGACTGCTGCAGACAACACAACTCTGAGCCTTTGCATTTGCAGTTCCCTCTGTGTGGAACAGCCTTCTCCCAGACACCCTTGTTCCTGCCTTCGTGTTCCACCCAGGTGGAACCTTCTGAGGGTACTTATTTAAAGTTGTGACCAATCCTCCCACTTCTTTTGTACTTAATTTTTCTTCATGTCACTTATATTCTAAAATACTCTATATTTTACCTATTTATTTTGCTTATTTTCTATCATGATGACAGGACTTTGCGTTTTGATTCCTGATTTTTTTTCTGCTATGCCTGGAGCAGCCTCTGAGATACGTGGCTGCTCAGGAAGTGTGATGACTGTGTAAACAATGAAGTTATGCAAATGGCTCTTGGGTAGTTGATATTCTTAAAGAGAGAGAAGTGTCCATTTCCACATCCTTCTAAGGAAAACAGACTATGAGTACTTTTGATAAATTCCCGAGTTTGTACCCAAACGTACATAATTTGCCCCAGATAGAATTAACAATTATTTTAATAAGCCTGCGACTTTGTTACATTTCCCATCATCCTTAGATAGAAAGTTCCAGAGATGATCTCATTATATTATGACTTATGATGAGTACATACTTAGGACAACCCCTAGGAAGATAAAATGATTATGCATGACCCGTATCTCATTTTTTTTTTATACTCTCAGCTTTAAGGTTCTGAGAAAATAGAAGAAAAACTGCCAGAAGGAAGAGAAGCTTGACTTCTGTGTGGTTCAGTCTGCATAATTGAATTGCCACATTGTGTCTGGGAGTAGGATAAGGTTAGAAGTGTCTCTTCTACAAATGAGGACATAGGCACAAGGGGATCCATTGGTAATTCAGCAATGGGCTGGGAAGGTGCTCAAATGTTGCTGGCTTGTGTTTTCATTTTTTTCCACAATATTTGTTACATTGGATAGATTTAATCTTAAATTTTATCACATGCCTTGTCATATGATACATGTTCATAGTAACAAGCCCGGGTAGGCAAAGGGCAATTCGTACAAGTCAATCCAATTTCCTTGCTGTGGGATCAGGCAGAAGTCTCTCCAACATTCTTTTCTCATTCCCTGCTTGTCCACCTGCAGTCCCTGCTGCAAAGCCCCCTGGCTCCACACCACAGTAAGCTCAGGTGGACACAGCAGGTTGCTCTCTGTGCCTTTGCATGCCTTTGCTGGTATGTTCTGTTGTATATCCCGTGGCATGTTTTGAACCTGGAAATTACAAAGTTGGCATTTTTGTTGTTCTCTGGGAACCAATCACACCTAGTCCACAGGTGCAGATGATGGTGGCCCAGCAGCTCACAGTTTAGCTGGAGGAATTTGTGAAACAGTTGGTTTATTTCTCAGTCATTCCAGCACAGTGTTTAGGGCTTTTATCCACCCTCCCCAAATCAATTTTTCACAATGATGCCAGCCGACTTTAGAATGCTTAGAATCACCTTAGGCTTCTCCATAGTGCCTGAGCTCTATATTAAATACCACATAACTTTGTGGTTGTGGTCAATCCAGAAGGGGAAAATGGGGGGCAGGGAGAAATTACACCCACAGAAACTGTATGGATTATGAAATATAATGTGTTTCTTCCTCAAATCTCATTTTCTCATCCTGAGTTGGGATTTTTGTGGCAGCTTTACATAGAGGAAATAGTGGAATCTGTTGTGTCAACATCTAAAATTGTGACGATAGCTTTAAATTGGGAAGATCTGTAACTAATTGACTCTGTGTCTGATTTCGTGGTTTATAAAACAATGTGGTTAGAGAATTTCGGCCTCAAATCCTTACTCTTTTTTTCACTGGCATTGTGAACATGTCCAGAAATGCTTTCATCTATGCAATAGGGATAATATTTTTATTTTGGAGTATTGTTAAGATACATGAGATACTACATGCAAATCATTTAGAACAGAATGATTTAGTAGAGAAATAGTCTCTGAGCTCAGGCCATATGTTGCTTAAAAATAGTCAAATGAATATTCAAATGATGATTTGAATATTTTAAAAATTATTTGTCTCTGAAAGCATGAGAAATAAGAAAGGGATATTAAAAACAAGCAAACTACCACCAACAACGACAGCAAGTGGGCAAGGCAAAGAAAGAGAGTAAAACAGGTTATTTTCTAGGTATGACGTAAAAGTGTGAATTCGATTTGTTCATACAACTTTGGCAATTATTCTTGTTCTATAGAGCCATTTCTAATAGGCAGTATTTTTAATATTATTATTAAAAGTAATATTAAATAATTAATAATAAATATTTGAAAATAACTTAAAAAATTGTATTTTATGCTTTGTAATACTTCAATTTTACAAAGCAAAATTCATAAATATTATATTCCTCTTGGCTATTGTGAGGATAATTTTGAAGACTAGCCTTCTTTCTGAGATATGATACGTGTATATTAAAAACCAGGATTGTTCAAATTTATTAAGAAGAAATGAGAAGCAAGCTAGAAAAACTAAACAGGAGAATGAAATGTTTTCTCCCTGAGTTACCTCACTACTTCGGCAAACATTTAAGTGAGAGATGTAATAACATATACCCAATATAACCAGCAGGCATGTTAAAATTATAAGAGGCTTTCATAAAGTTCTTGTATACAAGAGACTCACAATTTCCCTCGAAAGGAATCAGAGTCAAAAGATACACCAGGCCGGGCGCGGTGGCTCACGCTTGTAATCCCAGCACTTTGGGAGGCCGAGGCGGGCGGATCACGAGGTCAGGAGATCGAGACCACGGTGAAACCCCGTCTCTACTAAAAATACAAAAAATTGGCCGGGCGTGGTGGCGGGCGCCTGTGGTCCCAGCTACTCGGAGAAGCCGAGGCAGGAGAATGGCGTGAACCCGGGAGGCGGAGCTTGCAGTGAGCCGAGATTGCGCCACTGCACTCCAGCCTGGGCGACAGAGCGAGACTCTGTCTCAAAAAAAAAAAAAAAAAAAAGATACACCAACACCTCCCTCCTCCCTCTCATTCTTAAGCCCTTTATCTAACTTACATGTACTCATTTGGAGTCAATTTGTTTTCAGTGCACTTTCCTTAGGTAGCAAACTATCATTTTCAGTTTATCATTTTTGTTCTGCATTAAAACAATCAGCTCTGTGGTCTCCATCCATTGCATATATCTTAGAAATTATGAAAAGGTCAAGATTTACTTTCCGGTAACGTCCATGTGTCTATCCACTATCCAGTGCCTAGAACTCTACAGGAGGGGGCTTTGGTGAGTCCATGTGGCTCCTTCCATGGTTCTTAAGGATGACTCTTCCTTTCTCAGCAGTGTACCATGGGTTCACCTACACTGTGTCTTTGTTAAATTCAATGATTTTTCAGGCATAAAGATATATCTTTCCCTGGTTTCTTAGAGATGTGATTTCTCCCGCAATGTAATCCTTTAGTAATTTCAGTGGATATTTGAATGATGGATAGGGGTTCAAAACATAAGCTCAGGTCAGCAGGTTAGACTCACATCCAGAAATTAACATTTAAAAATAGATACCTTCTGTTTAAAAGTGTTAATGAATATGGGGAAGCTTCTCTGAGGAAGCTTAACTGAGTCTCTCCTACTCAATCTTTTTGTTTTAAATTTTTATAAATATATGGGGTACAAGTGCAATCTTGTTATGTGGGCATATTGCAAAGTGGTGAAGTCTGGACTTGAAGTGTAACCATCACCTGAATAGTGTACATTGGACCCATTAAGTCATTTCTCATCCCCCACCCCCTTCCACCCTCCCATCCTTCCCAGTCTCCAGTGACTATCAGTCCACACTCTATGTTCATGTGTACATGTTATTTAGCTCCCACTTGTATGTGAGAACTTGTGGTATTTGACTTTCTGGTTTCTGTTTGTTTCACTTAAGATAATGGTTATCAGTTCCATCCATGTTGCTGCAAAATAGAAGATTTTATTTTTTTTTATGGCTCAATAGTATGCCATGGTATATACATTTATACTACATTTTCTTTATTCTGTTGTCTGTTGATGGATACTTAATTCTATCTCTTTCCTATTGTGAATAGTGCTGCAATAAACATACAAGTGCAGGTATCTTTTGAATATAATGATTTTTTTTTTTAGGTAGATACCTAGTAGTGGGATTGCTGGATTGAAGGGTAGTTCTATTTTTAGTTCTTTGAGAAATCTCCATATTGTTTTCCATGAAGACTGTATTAATTTACATTCCCACTAGCAGTGTGTAAGTGTTCCCTTTTCTCCATGCCCCTACCAACATCTGTTATATTTTGACTTTTTAAAATAATCATTCTGACTGATGTAAGACCGCATCTCATTGTGGTTTTAATTTGCATTTCTCTGATGATTAGTAATGTTGAGCAATTTTTTAGGATGCTTGTTGGCCATTTGTATGTCTTCTTTTGAAAAAATCTATTCATGTATTTTCTCCGCATTTTAATGGGGCTATTTGTTGGTTTTTGAGTTGTTTTAGTTCCTTGTGAATTCTAAATATCTGTCCTCTGTCAGATGCATAGGTTTCAAATATTTCCCCACATCCTGCAGGTTGTCTGTCTACTCTGTTGATTTTTTTCTTTTGCTCCTTCTAATCAAACTTTTGTCCTTGTTTTGATACATTTTTATAGTGATATGCTTAGAAACACAGGAACTTTGTTCATTTAAGGACAAATAATATAATATCAGCAATAGGTTAATACCTGGAATTACAGGATAAGATATTGCCAATATTTCTAAATTCTTATGTTAAAAATAAACTGTTCTGGCCAATAAAAGCATAATATTTTTAATTACTACAATGCAAAAATTAAACATGTTTGCTTTTCCTTTTTTTAATTCTAAGATACAGTAACTGTGGTGGATTGTCACAGTAGTGGCCCCCAGTGGATCTTGCTTTTCTCTATTCCAGCACAAGTGTAGTTTGCCTTTATTGACTCTGGGCTTTGCCCATGTGTCTTACTTTGGTTAGTGAAACATCAGCAAATGTAAAACAAGAAGAAACTTGAAGAGCGTTTGCTGATTACAGCTTGATTACTTGAAAGACCTTTTAGAGAAGCCAGGTATTACAAGAGAAAGATGACCCAGATATTAGTGTGAGGCACCATAGATCATAGAGCTCCACTTGAGCCATCAAATAACTGCAGCCATATGGTTGTCCCAAGTAAGATCAACAGAAAGCCACCCAGCTGAGCCCAGCCAAATTTACTAAGCCACAGTATTGAAAGTAAATAACATGGTTGTCATTAAACTAATACATTTTGGGGTAATTTGTTATATGAGTTTATATATTGACAACACTCTTTTTTTTTTTGAGACCGAGTCTGGCTCTGTCACCCAGGCTGGAGTGCAGTGGTGTGATCTCGGCTCACTGCAAGCTCCGCCTCCCGGGTTCACGCCATTCTCCTGCCTCAGCCTCCCAAGTAGCTGGGACTACAGGTGCTTGCCACCACACCTGGCTAATTTTTTTTAGTTTTAATAGAGATGGGGTTTCACCATGTTAGCCAGGATGGTCTTGATCTCCTTACCTTGTGATCCGCCCACCTCAGCCTCCCAAAGTGCTGGGATTACAGGCATGAGCCACTGCACCTGGCCATGAATACACTCTTTAAAGTAAATACTTGTCAAGGGAAACTTCATTTTTGAATGGATACAAGCCTTTAATAATTAACATGCTATTATGAGATATAATTCTCTGATTCATATTGTGGCAGTAATGAGAATGTGCTGCCTAGATGTCTTTTAAGAAAGAATTTACTGCAATGAAATTGAGAGAGCTTTCAATTTCCAGCTGCTGCAAGTTCAGGATACACCATAAATTTATTGCAGCTCTCTCTGAGTTACTCAGCCGATGACTGAGCACAATGTGTTTAATGGAGCCAAAGCATTCCTATCCAATATATGACTCCTCTAATGGGCATTCATCACTCTAAGACTCTTCATTTGCCTGGTGGATAATTTCTCTGAATTGTACTAATGAAGCATCATCACTCTTCATCTCTTTCATTTTACAGGTTTAAATACTGTATATAGTGATCTGAAAGTTCTCCTTCTTTGACCTTTATATTTTTTCTTTATGTACCTCCAAAATGGTGTTCCATTCTCTTCTGTCATTCTTGACTTCTGATAAAGACTCCATTGTCATTTTAATTTGGAATTGTTCTTTCTTTGTTTGAAATGTTTTGTTTTTCTCTGCCTACTTTCATGACTTTCTTTTTAGCTACTTTCTTAATTTTATCTTTATCTTTACTTTTCTGCAGTTTGCTTATATGTCTAGCTGTATTTTCCTTAGAATATATTCTGTCTCACTAAACTTTAATTGTTACAGTATTTATATTTTCCCACAGGTCCTTGTGGCTCTGTTTATTTTGTAAAATTTAACTTCTGTATTCTTCAGAATTGATTTTTAAAATCCATCTTCAACTTCACAGCTCTCCTCTGTCATAATCATTCAGCCCTTAATCTCATGTACTAAACTACTTTATTTCAGACTTTTTTTAATTAGCAAATTATAATTGGATTCTTTAAAATTTTTTTGTTTGTTGAGGTTTCCTATTTTTAAATTAATTACAGTCATTTTTACCTTTATTCATAATAACTCATAAATAGTCCATTTCAGATAATTCAAAATTCAGGGTAATCTTAGGGCCAGGTCCAGTTTATTGTCCTTTCTCTTGATAATCATCCATACATTTGTCTCTCATGTTGCATAAATTTGGTTTGTATTATAAACATTGAAATACTATGTTGTGGGGACTCTAGATTCGCAGAGTTATCCAAAAAGTGATGACGATATTTTACTTTAGTGCACAATAAGTTTGGTTAGACTCAAAGTGGTTATTGTCTCTTGTCTGTGGTGATAACAGCTCAAATATTATTTAAAATAGCTTCCAATCTACCTGATACACATGTAGTTCAAGGACTAGTGTAGAGTATATGCACAAAGTTTCTGGTTTTCTTTAACTGGGTCTTTACTTTCTACTTTTCTCTTACTCCCTGTTGGTCCTAGTTACTTTGGTTTTGAAATCCTGATATCAATGTTTTAAAATATATACCCAGAAGTGGGATTGCTGAATCACATGATAGTTCTATTTTTAATTTTTTGAGAAACTTCTATACTGGTTTTCATAATGTCTATAACAATTTACATTATCACCAACAGCGTGTGCAAGGAAACCCCCTTCTCCACATCCTCATCAACAACTGTTATCTTTCATCTTTTTGGTAATAGACATACTGACAAGTGTGAGGTGATATAGTGGTTTCGATTGCATTTCCCGGATCATTAGTGAAGCAGAGCACCTTTGCATACATTTGTTAGTCATATGTATATCTTCTTTTGGGAAAAAAATGTCTTTTCAGGTCCTTTTCCCATTTTGTAGACAGATTATTAGTTTTCTGTTTTGTTTTGTTTTCCTATTGAGTTGTATGAATTCCTTGTTTAAAAGTAAGTAAACTATTTCAAGCACTTCATTGCTGCTTACCTGACTGTGTTTAATCTTCCTCCAACCTCTCATCTCTTTTACTACTGCCTTCACAATGCATAACTATGCTTATGATATTTTACTACAACTAAAAATGTAATTGTTCTTCTTTACCCATAAAACCTTTTTTTTTCTCTCACGTGACATTCAAAGCTATCACATTTTGGAACCATCTTCCATTTCCCCAGTTTTCTTTCTTGCACAAATCTCTATAACTTACTTTAAATAAATTTATTATTTTTTTTCAACATTCCTATTTATATAACATCATTTCATAAAGCTGATAATAGAAAAAAGCACAAATATAGTGCAACTACATTAATGCAGGATGAAATGAAAATCAAAGAAATAAAAGAAATGAAGAAAAAGCTATGATAAAGAAATCAGGGGCTGAGGATAGATAATGTAATGGAATCCAAAACGTAACTCAGTTTTTTATCAAACATGCTAACAAAGGAAATATGATAGATCATATAGAAGTCTTATTAGTTCATAGTTGAAAGATCAAACTTTACATATACCATGATGACTTTTTTTCTCAAAACACTATTTTTGCTTTCTTGAATTTGATTTTCAGAACTTTTACTTGGAGTCTCTCTCTCTCTTAAATCACTATTTATCAAGAACTAATCAATCTAGATCCTATTGAAAATCTTCTCCATGAAGTTTTACCCATCCCCATCAGGATAAATCTCTTCTTTCTTTTTCCAATTGTGTTTGTTTTTGCACTTATTGAACTGTTGCCATTTTTGGTAGTGTGTAGTGAATGCTTTTTTTGTCTTTGCTGTCATCCTTTGTAGGAATTCTCTTAGGGATAATCATAATGCTTTAGATAATATTGTTTTCATTGAATTCCTCCCTTTAAATGTTAAAATCCTAAACGGATTCAAAACAATGAATATATGATTTATTTAAATTTTCCAAATCTTCAGGACTAGAGAAAATTAGAGAAAGAAGTTTTCAAATAAGTCGAATGGTGTGCAAAGACATTTCAGAGAAATTTTGTGTTCCTGAGATGGGATGCTATCTCTCTGAAGAATCATCCCCTACTAATCTGCAGACTCCTCTGTGGTGGTGGGGTGGAGGTGGAGAACAAAGGCCATCATGATCAGTACTGCCTTAAAATAGACATATTTTGTGAAGGTCTAGTGACAAGTAATCCAAGATAATCATGCCAGCAATATTTTAAAAGACTAGTTTTCAGCTAGGGAGGAGGACTAGTTGTTATGAGATTGCAGACACAAGATGTTAAAAAAGAATATCTACCTAGAATAACTTATATTTCTAAATCTACCTATGAAATTTTTCTAATCAAAACTCAAACTTCAGTGTCTGGGAAGATAATGATACATTGTTAGAAAATCCACGGAGCTTCTTGAGATGACAGCCTCATCATCACTAGTTGATGTCTGACAGGGACTATTTGCCTTTCCTGCCAATCTCCTACTCTGTTTCATTTCATTCTTGGGAGGGTAGCTCCTGGCTTAAAGAGATTGTGTAGAAGCTTCTTCTCATCATCTACAGGGCTCCCTCCTATGCACTGCCACCAATATCATTTCCATCAGCCATGTATTAAGTATCTACAATGTGTAAGGCCCTTGGGATTCAAGAGACACTAACTGGTATATACCAATAGGAAAGTCACCATTCATTATACCAATTAATGTTACAATTAGTAATTTATTCAGGAGTTTAGAGTGAGTAGGTCTTAGCTAGGTAGAAGGAGGAGAAAACATTCTGAGAGTGAAAAAAGGAAATAAAGACTAAGTCAATATGCTGAACCCAATTTCATAGAATTAAATTGTCCATCTAGAGAAGTAAAGGAATACATCAATTAAAAACGATTAATGGTAACATTTTACATAAACTTGGATTTTAGGTGAAGAGGTATAGATTTCATTCTGCAACAGGGGAATTATTAAATGTCTGAGGAAGGAGGTAGTATATAGAGTTGAAGTTAAAAATAAGGGAGGCCACAAATTTATTTATTTACCATGTATTTAACGGAAACATGGCACCAAACTTCTAGAGATAGAAAGGTGAGTAGATTCATTACCTTCTGTATGAACTTGGCATGGCAGAGAGTGATAAATTGTCATAAAACAGCTATAACACAGCATGTTTAGTGATACAAAAAATATATAAATATAATTTTCTCAGTGCAGAGAAGTAGGAATGGTTTATTCTACTTTAAGGAAAGGAAAGCATTTATTCTACTTTAAGCAGGCAAGGCAATTATAAGTAGGATTTCTTTAGCCTAACCAAGAAGAGGATAAAGGCAATTTCAAGTGCAAAGAAAAGTGAGCTTAATGACACAGAATCCTAAATGGTTAGAAAATACTCAGTAAGATGAGGCTGGGCACAGTGACTCATGCTTGTAATCACAGCACTTTGAGAGGCTGAGGCAGGTGGATCACCTGAGGTCAGGAGTTTGAGACCAGCCTGGCCAACGTGGTGAAACCTCATCTCTAAAAATAAATAAATAAATAAATAAATAAATAAATAAATAAATAAATAAATACTGGGTAGGATGATATGATTGGAGCTGTATAAAAAGATCTGAAACTCTCAGCGCTAAAGCACAATTTTGCAATGTGTTGAAGGAGTTGAGGAGTTGAAGGACTTGAAATTTTGGATATAAAGTAATTGATTGCAGAGATTAAAAGCAGATGGTTGTGTCTTAACTAACTGTACTCAAGTATAGAGTACAGTTAACCTACATATCTGTACAACTATAGTTGCATTAAGCCCAATTGAAGTAAGAGTTATTGTTAGTTGTATGCACTGTATGTGTCTGGCTCCTTGCTGAGCACTTTCAAGTTATTTACATTCTGGGAAAGCCAGTTGACTGAAAGCTACTTCATTCTTTTTACAAAGACGTATCGAGGACTTGCTATATGCTAGCCTGTCTTAATAGCAGCGAAGGAAAAAAACTCCCTTTCACAAGTGATGCCTCCATACTGGATGGTACCATCTTCCTCACTCTAAAGGCTACACACAGGGTTTAGCGTAGGACAGTCAACTATGCACCTCTAGACAAAGACCACCTGGAACACACCTGGAGTCAACAAGATGGTTTCTTATTTCTTGAAGTGAGAGAGACTCCACATCATGGAATACCTTGGGGCATCTCACCGAGAGAGTGAGCCTTTCTAAAAAAAGAGTTATATCAGATTGGCCCTTGGGATTCAGACTGGAGGGCATTAGGTCATCCTGGAGACAGTTCAAGAAGCCAAGAATTGGTTGTAGATTAGATACTGTCAGAAAACGGAAAATTCTATGGAAGAGTATCTCAGCAAATATTACCTAGAAGAGGACAGACTACAACAAGGCTATAGCGTAATCGTAAAGAGAGAGCAGTTCCTCATATCAGCTGGGGGAGACTGATACTCGGTATTTTGGTGATTGGTACCATTAAGAGACCTTTTTGTTTGTACTCAGAAATTTTTGTTTGATTTTTGTTTGTACTCAGAAAAAAATTATGATGGGGGTCTTCTTTTGTGTCTTACTTCATCACAGTTGCAGAGTGACCTTGTCTGATGTTGGTGTTTTGTGAAATAATTTATCTCCAAAAGGAGAACAACATGATATAGCTGTTAGCACCGGGCCGGCTCCTAACAACACCAAGACTTATTTTTCTGGGATGTCAGAGGCTGCTCTCTCTTTCTCAGAATTTACTGTCAAGTTAAGATCTAATGTAATCTTCCTCAAACTCCTGTCTCCTGATCACACAGGAAATAGCTTGCTTTTCTAACCATGTTTAATTTCAGGCTTGGTATTGCTACTTTTCTGTGTCAAACGCTAGACTCCGTGGTGGTTTTCAATGGTATTGGTTGCCTTCTAGATGTATATTTATATGGTTTGGATCTGTGTCCCCACTCAAATCTCATGTTGAAATGTAATCCCCAGTGTTGGAGGAGGGACCTGGTGGGAGGTGATTGGCTCATGGGGGTGGGCTTCTCATACATGGTTTAGCGCCATCCTTTTGATGCTGTTCTTGTGATAGTGAGTGAGTTCTCATAAGATCTGATTGTTTAAAAGTATGTGGCACCTCCCTTTCTCTCCTCCTGCTCTGGCCATGTAAAAGTGCCTGCTCCCCCTTAGCCTTCTGCCATGCTTATAAGTTTCCTGAGGCTCCCCAAGAAGCTGAGCAGATGCTGCCATATTTGTTGTATAGCCTATAAGTCTGTGAGCCAATTAAACCTCTTTTCTTTATAAATTACCCAGTCTCAGATATTTTTTTATAGCAATGTGAGAACAGACTAATACATTATCAACAAAAAGAGTAATAGTAATAATGGTAGTAGTATTTGTTCTTGTCTAGCTGACTACAAGACTTTTCTGGTTATTTTAGAAAAACCTAATTCTTCTTTATAGTTTCAATTCCTCTCCATTGATAATTGAAACTATTGTTATTTTATTTTCAGGCATTGCCTTTGCAATTTCTTACTTGCAATTTGTCATCCTAAGAAGGTATTTGTTTCATCCTCAATGGCAAAAAGCATGTATTTTTAAATCAATTATTATTCCTGCATTAGCCCTGTTCAGCCCATGCTGAAGTCACACAAACCTCTGCAGCTCCAAGGCTACCCTCTCACCCGAACTGTTGGTGATATGAGGTTTAGGACCTCCTGCTGTGTGAGATGTCTGCACTAAATTGGCTATGCTGCCACACAGAGTCCTCTCACTCCTTTACCCCCTAGACTCTACTGGCAAAAACAAAGAACACATGTTCAACCAGTAGGGCTTCCCATTTAGCTGCTTCCCATCCCTCTAGCTTTTTTTTTCCCTACTTACCTTTCTTCTTCACTCACACTAGAGAAAACCATGGATCCTCATTTTTTTTTTTTTCTGAAAAGAAAAATTCATATTCTGGGCATGCTTGTAAGATTGTCTTAAAGAGCTGACTTTTTTAGCATTTATATTTCTGTTTTTTTTCCAAAAATTATCTGGTTCTCACACACTTATAGATGCTGTATTGCTATAAAATGCTGTTGCGTTCTTAGCAGATGATCCCTTCTAATAATCTGCATTTTCCTGAACATTTTCTTGCCTGAATACATGCCAGTTTATATTGGAATTTGCTGCAGTGAGTAATGGCATTTGAATTGGTGTATATTGGTTTTGGTGGGGTTTTTTTGGGTTGTTTTTGTGGTTGTTGTTTTGGTTTTCTGGAGAGACAGGGTTTTTCCATGTTTCCCATGATGATCTGGAACTCCTGGGCTCAAATAATCCACCCACTTTTGCTTCCCGAAGTGCTGAGATTACACAGTGAGCCACTGTGCCCAGCCCCAAATAGTTTTTAAATGGAAAACCAAATGATCTTGTGTTTAGATATTTTGTAGAATATTGGAACATGTGCACACACAGACACACACACACACACACACACAGAGAGAGAGAGAGAGAGAGAGAGAAGCCCCAGAAGTTACATGGCAATAACGCAATATTATGTGTGATTTGGTGAATTGTGGTGCTAGCCCACCGTGTCTTTCTGAAGCCAGACAGATCATGTGCATGATCTCAGATATTCTCAAAGTCCTTAATTCCTTGAGGCATGTAGAAATGATTAAAAATTGTGTGATGTTTCTAAAGATCCCTGTGATATTTGTCACGGATTCTCACATTGTTCGTGTTGTGACTAGCTGTTTCAGTACCCACTGTTTCAGTTCTTTTAAATCATCTTTTTTTGCCTCCTGCCTGGAGTGTATTATGTAGTACATGAGTATATTTGTTATTTTAAAATATACTGATTTGCAGTTGTGAACACAACTGCTCTGGAGATTAGTTGATGCTCTGTTTGCAGAAAAAAAAGTACAAAAGAAAAATCATATTGCTAAAAATATTTAAAAGCCTCAGTTTATATCTGTCCACTTTTCTGTTTGTTTATATTTTCTCTAACTGTCTATTAACACTACTCCCCTGGAACAAGCACGTTGGCTATTTTCTTATAGACGAACACTACGAACCCTGAGGATTTATTAACCATAAAACAAAACAAAAAGAAAACATGCTGCCTAGATGAGAAACTGCTAAATTGGCCGTAAAAACTATTCAGAAAAACCCAATGTAACACCAGGGGCTCAGAACACACAAACAAGGAAACTCATGGTTCTATTTCCCTGTCTCATTTCACATGGAAAATTGCTTCATAAAAGACATTGATAGCAGATTAGGAATGTAAAAAATACTTTTTCTACCTTTTGAGACCGAAGATAGTCTTGCCTTCTTTATTACAAGAGATTCAAGTTTCATGATTTATGTTTCTGTTTTCTTAAGTCTGCCTTATAAAAGATGCTGAACACCAGGAATAAAGGAAATGACCATCCCGGCATATGATACTTATAATGTCCCTGCCGAGCTTCACGTCCATGCTGAGTGCAGTATTACAGTGTAGTCAAGGGTGCGCAATATATTTTTTAGCCTAAGTGTAGCATACACCAGTGGACAGAGATTGGAAAGGAAACCAAATTATCATGGTGATTAAAGGTGGAAAAGGCTTTCTTTGGCACAAGCAAATGTCAAAAGCAAATAGCAAATATATGGAAAAAAAAAAAAGAACACTCAAGTTCCAAAGTACTGTGGCTCTCTGGTCATAAGATGTCCTTTCTGTATACATCAATGAGAAACACAGTTTTTTTTTTTTCTTTTTTTGAAGGTTTAGACAAACAATCCTATAAGGGAACAGACAAAAGAATTTTTTAAAACAATGAGAAATTTTTATTATGTAATATTGTGTAAAATGTTGAAATATATATATAACATATAATTCAAAGATCAAATATATTTTTAAAACAAAACTGAAAAGCTTTTTAAAAGTTCAAAGATACAATTTAAATTAGAAAAACTATTTTAAAGATTAAAACCATTGAAAATTTGATTTTGTATATAAATAAGCTATGAAATAAAATTTAAAGAATGAAAATATAGAAGCTAAAAATTAGAAAAAATATATTCAGATCACCTATTGGCATTAGTGTTTATTAGAGTTTATTCATTTTTGTGTGTTTTGTTACTTCTTATTTAATTAAGATGTATTTATCTCATTAAAAGATACTTGTAACTTTGCATCAACATTTTAAGCATATACTGCTTTCGTTTTCAGATCATATTTGGGACCTTATTTACTATGTCTCTTGTCTATGAGATTCCTATTTTTATCTTTTTCTTACACTCGCAGTCAGCACAGCTGTAAAATCTGAGGTCGCCGTCTCCACACAAGACCTCTCTCACTTCCGACATCAACCACAAGTTTAGAGGTGCCCCAAACCACCCTCAGTTCTGGTAATTCACTAGAAGTTTTCACAGATCTCATTGAAAGCTATTCTATTTATGGCTATCGTATATTACAGAGATAGGATACGTTAAAACCAGCCAGGGGAAGAGAGAGACACAGAGGACAAGGTATAGGAGAGTTCCAAATGCAAAGTTCTGGTGGCCAGAGTTTTTTGTTAGGGATTTGTTACATTGGCATAACTGATTGATTGATTACTCCCATGGTCAACTCAGCAACTAGGTTACTGATACTGGTTGACCCAAAGCCCTTGCAGTCTAATCCCATGGCTAATCTTTCCGATATGGACAGCTCTACCCTGAGACTGTTGGGTATGGTGTATCCTCAGACCTAGTGTGGCAAGCCCCCATCCTATCCGATACAAAGATATCCGTATCAGATATAATATACATTACTTTCCAGAAGCCAAGGGCAAAAGCCTGACCTCCTCTTTGGCACACTGACAAGGCCAAACTTTTTATTTTTTTTTTTAATAAGAGATGAGATAGCATCTCACTTTGTTTCCCAGGCTGGAGTACAGTGGTGCGATCATAGTCACTACAGCCTCAAACTCCTGGGCTCAAGACATCCTCCCACCTCAGCCTCCTGAGTAGCTGGAATCACAGGTGCACGTTACCTCACCCACCTAATTTTAAAATTATTATTTTGAAGACAGAATCTCACTACATTGCCCAGGCTGGTCTCAAACTACCGGTTTCAGATAATCCTCCCACGTATCTGGGATTACAGGCACAAGCCACTGTGCTGGGCTCCAAGGCCAAACTTTTAGCTAAACCAGCCAATGCTCTCTTACAGCCAAGCAGCACATGTCCAACATTTACAAAAACTAGTATGTTCTGGGGGTAGGAGGATTTTACCTCATTTTTCCAATACATTTGAACATCAGTACTGGTATTGTCAAAGATTTCAGTTAGTTTCGTTAGCTTTCTTTTGAATTTGTCAGATTGTGAGAACAGTTATGATCTTGACAACACATGGCTTCCTCCTTTCAGGCATCTGGTATCATTGAGCTAAGAGATAACATTATCTCTTGCTCTGAGTGGCAATGTAATATTGGATTTCCCTTGGAGCATAATTCTTTTACTAATTCCTTTACCCTCAACTAGTGTTCTTCCTCTCCACTTAATTATTTTATCCAAACTTTTTCACCCTTTAGAAGGAATGTTAAGTTTGACCACTGTGCTAGTCCATATTTCCAACAGCATTACTAGTCTATCAAGTGCCCCCTCCGCCCCCCGCCAATTCAGTCCATTTCCATTTAAATAGGGGAGGGCTATAGACATACAAAACCAGTGAGCTTTATTAACCACTGGGCAATCGACTGCATTTACTGTCAACTCCAATATTTCCAAACGGGGTGAAGACACAATTCACCCCCTCAGGCCTTTACAAATTCTGACTTAAAGGTTTAACAATATAGTTATACTTTCTTTCTTAGAGATATTCCTGATTCTCGGACCTATAGTTTCAGTCCTGGCCTTGAGACCACTAAATCAGGAAAGAAAAGGGAAAGTTGAGGTCATGTGGGGAAAAGAGGTAAAAGAATAGTCATACCAGCATTCTTTTCTACCACTCCTTCCTAAATCCTCCAGTTAAGTGGAGGAATCTATCTTTCGGGAATTTTCCCTTGGCCACTCTCATGTTGAGTGTAAGCATAGGCTCACGAAGGGAAGTTAGCCACCCCTCCTTGCCTCATCTCCCTTTCTCTTAGACAACAAATGTTCCACTTGTTTTTTCAAGTCGATATCAAACTCTTACCCTAAGGAGGATATCTCTCTATGCACTGTTGGACATTATGGGCTGAAAAGTTTATTTCTTAGTCTGAAGAAATGTGACTCAAGGGTCCAAATTGGTGCAATATTTTCTGCTGTGGTGCTTTTATAGTACTTCGAGAATTTCTCTCTACCACTAGCTATGACAAGCCCAGTCTACACTAAGCTCCTGCCAGGACGCATCTGTAGCCTCCTAGGGCTACCAATATCAGTCCCAGTTGCCAGCTATGTGTGATGCCTTCCCACCCAGGGAACTTCCCCCATAGCCATTTGCAGTCTTTGTCTCTCCAAATGGCAAATAGTACAATTTTTATAGGCATTTTATATGTCAGAGTGTGGAAGAGAAGTATGTCTCATTTCAGCATTGCTGTGGCCCTCCAATGTCCACCCATTTAGTGGACAAAGATGTCCACCCATTTAGTGGGCAAAGATGTCCACCTCCAGGGAGCACATCAGGATATCTACTAACTGGTCCTAATCATCTTCCAGTCTTGGAAGGAAATTCTTCTGATGGGCATTGACATGTCTAATGCACCCTCTAAATTCCCACAGTGATTTCCACAGGGCCAAGCTCCATGCAAGCTTCTATTTAATAGGGCAAATTCTCCTTGTCTTACCATACTACCCACGACTTGGTAAAAAACAAACGCAGGGACAAATAACATGCAGTTCCGCCTCCGATCTGATTTGCTTTTAGCTTCTTCTACCAGAGCGGTGGCCTTTCAAACAGGATCCTGTCCATTCACTTTGGAGCTACTCATCCATATACCATGTGGCTTTTTGTTGGTCAGTTGAGAACTGGTCATGGAGCACTGAACAAATAGCAATAAGCTCTGGCAGCTCTGAAGTTGGTTCCAAATTCATCCCCAGGACAAAGGAGGCTGCATGCTCATGAGTACCTTCTTGCATTCCCCTGATAGCAACCATTTCTATTTGTCATAGAATTCTTCTTGGCATTGTCTTATCCATTAGAATGCTTCTCTGACATCAACCAAGACATTATATGTATTTCAAGTTTCAAGATTAGTTCACGTCATTCAGTTATAGGAGCAACTTAACTAAAGGCCATAGCAAGCTCTTCATTGTCTCTCATTTGGAAATTTTCAGGTTCAAATTCTGACAGTATTCAGAAGCTACAATACAAAATGTCAATAGTTTCTATTTAAATTAAAATTATTTTTATTTCTCTTATTAAGTCAAACTTCCTTTTTTACATAAACATTTCATTGGAATTTTTGCAGGTTTTGAGTCAGCTGCCTTGGACTATAACTGTTATGAATATACAGTATAAATCTCAGATTTCAGTCCAATTATGTTACCTGATCAGTAGGTCTCATGGAACTTATTTAAAGTAATCATACAGCTTTAAGGAGCTATGTGTAGCATTTTAGGGATCCAATGTACTCAGCAGAGTTTTTATAAATTAAAGAAATTGTACAGCTTTAAGGAGCTATCTGTAGCACTTTAGGCATCCAATGAACTCAACAGAGTTTTAAAAGTCTTAGTATATTCTGGCACGAAGTAGGCAGCATCCTCCATATTCTTTTGTGGTGACAATCTAGAAGGTTATGAGTACTGCCCATGCATAGATAAGGTTACTTAACCTCCCTTCTTTCATAAAGCCAGGCTCTAGAATGTAAAAATTCATTCTCCATCCAGATTTTCCTGGTCCTATGAGATGTCCTGATTGTTAAAGATGAGCAAAGATTCACAGACTCAATTTTGAGACCTCAAGAGATTGTCACCCACACTCTAAAATCTACAGCAAGTGTGGTTCTCCATTATAAAAAAATAAATTAAAACTTATGTTTATAAATCACATCTCTACCAAGATACTGTGTATCAGTTTTCCAAGGACTGATCAAGCATTCAATCTAGAATAAAGATCTAAGCCAGAAGAACTGCTAAATCAACCCTAAGGAGAAATGACAGGTTTCAACATCTACTAAGAAATGCTCATTAGTTAATTACTAATTATATTTTGAAGAAAACTACTGATTTAGTCAGTACTAAAATTATCACTTATGTAACCAAAGATAGTAGGTGATTAGCTAAATAATTGATAGGTAAATAGATGATAGACGGGTAAGTATAATAGTAAATGTGTGGTTATATTTCTTACAGCTTTTCTTCCCTTGCAAATGCTATAAGATATGGAACATTTTTTATCAAACCTGACGTTGAGAAGCTGGACCCTTGCCTGAGAAATGATGAAATACAAGAATAAAAATGTTAGGAGACTCTCTCACAAAGCAGTCCATGGAATAACACAAAGAAAATCCAGATCTTCAGATTCCTCTCCAGGGTTAATGAGAGTTGCCTGGTTTTATTTTTCACCATGCAATCATTTTTTATGTCCCAAGAGGTGGAATATCAGAGCTTAATTTAAGGCTCTCATGTCTGGATGCAAGACTCGGCTTGAAATCAAAGCCAGCTCTACCATTCATTCATGGTAATGTCTTTTAAAAGTTATTTAATAACCCCATTCCTCATTTTCCTCACTTGCAAAATAAGTGTATTAATAACAATTACCTCATTTAGCAGTTGTATTCACTTAGTTAGTATAGCATAATTTTTATATTCCTAACACAAAATAAGCATTATATTTGTAAAGTAATGCTATTAATGGAAGATTTACTATTAACTATTGACTATGCTCTATCAATACTATTGACTATTGATTATGCTCAAGTTATGTTATAATTCCCTAAAGGTCATCTATAAATACATAACACAATTCAGAGTACTTCTTTATTGTAGCTTTATTGTAGCTCTCATCCTAGTTTTAGTTAAATTACTAATTTTAAAATTACTCTCAGTTGTTTCAGATACTATATAAGTTCCAACAGGGTAATGATTGTGTGTGTGTGTGTGTGTGTGCTCATAGCAATACAACAGTGACTAGTACAGTAGTTGAATAAAATAGATGCTTAATAAATCTTTGTGCTTAATAATTTACAGTTGAGGAATTGCAGGTTAAATGAGCTAAGTGACCTTCCTAAGGTCAAAGTTAATGAAAAGTTAAGCTACATTTAGAAGCCAGGGCAAAGTTATAACAGACACTATCATCAGAGCTAATTTCATGCTTCTGTAGCTTGTGTAGTTGTACAGAGCCCCACACTCAGAAGGGGCCTGCGCTTGGCTTAAAACTCAACTGTTGCTGCCTTGAAATTCCTAACACAGTAATTTTTGAGTAGGAGATCCGATATTTTGTTTTGCCCTGGGCTTTGCAAATTATGCGTCTGGCCTTGACCGTCATGCAGTCTCCTGACTCAGCCTTCAAAACAGATTTGAGGATACTGGATTGAGAAATGCCTGCTCAGATTAATGCAGACTTTGGCCTACTGCACAAAATCAGCGAGACAAAAGGCTTCCTCTCCCTCCTGTCGGCCCTTCCCAGGGCCATAAGCATTCCTCTTTAGAGAGCTGGCAGGAAAAAATTGGGCAGAATGACAATTGCATCGCACTTGAAGGAATTACATTAGCAACCCCACCTCCAATGTGAATTGAGAGCACAATTGCTCTCATCAGACACCTGAGGTCATATGTGAAATTGTAACAGTCAGATAATAAATAACATCATCCTGCACATAAAACTCAGAGTGACCTTCAGAAATTGTGGCACGCTCCAGTCTCTAAGTCTCTCTCCCCGCTAGCATAAAAATGATCTCTGGTGTCCTAGGGCCTCCTTCCACAAAACTTCACCAGGATTTGTCCCTTTTGGAGAGTACCCCACACTGCAGGTTTCTGCTAGCTCCCTCCCACTGGCGTGATATCCTACCTTGTTTTAACCTGAATTGACTCTCCCTTAGCTGAGAGAGCCAGACAGACTCCATTTTGGCTCCTTCATTTACAGCCCCTTACCCACCCCCCTTCCACAAGTACTTAACTTGTGCAAGCTGACTCCCAGCACATCCAAGAAGGCAATTACTGATAAGATACTGTGGCAAGCTATATCCGCAGTTCCCAGGAATTCGCCCGGTTGATAGTACCCACAGCCCCCGCATCTATCACCTTGTGATGGATTTAAAGCCCCTGCACCTGGAACTGTTTGTTTTCCTGTAACCATTTATCTTTTTAACTTTTTTGCCTGTTTTGCTTCTGTAAGATTGCTTCAGCTAGGCTCCCCCTCCCCTTTCTAAAACAAAGTATAAAAGAAAATCTAGCCCCTTCTTTGCGGCTGAGAGTATTTTGAGCACTAGCCGTCTCTCGGTCGCTGGCAAATAAAGGACTCCTGAATCAGTCTCAAAGTGTGGCATTTCTCTGTAACTCGCTCGGTTACAACACTGGTACATCAAAATATTCTCCAACTGCTACTGCAAGTCTGAGAGTTACTGAGTAACTGAGAAGGTAAACTGATAGACTAGTTAAAATTCAAGTGTTAATAGTTGGAGACAAACCTGGCCTTGAAAGAGAAACACAAATAACTGGCTGTATCCCCTTCTATTCCGCCCATGTGATGTGTCAATTCCTGGGCCACAGACACTCTAGTCGACACGCCCACCCCAAATTTCTCTCTCAGAGATTGACTGACTGATATTTTCACAACTGGAAGTCTTTACAGGGCCCATAATAAAAACCCCAAGTAAAATTCAAATTATCAGAGCAAAAGAGCAGGCTAAGTTACATACCACAGCAGTCTCTTGCACTCTGGTATAAGTTTATCAGATGTTTTCTGTAATCTCAATTTTGTAATCATTGCAGTGCTATAAGGAGCAGAGGAAAGAAGGACAGGAAGGAAGAATTGAGCTCGCAATGCTTCCCTAGCAATTTAATTAAGTCTTTTCAGTTAGATCATTCCTCTTCTCTGAATATCTATTGCAAATGTCCTATAATTTCCTTGTATCACCCACCCCTCCATCATGGCTTCCTCTCCTTCATTTTCAGCAGAAGATTGTGTTTCCCCACCACCCCCACACCAAACCCAGGGAAAAGATAAGCTAACAGGCAGATCTTCCTGTCACCAAACATACAGATCTACCTTCAACTTCATGCTCCCAATCCAGTGAAGACTTCATCTAATGTCTCTTCGGTATGAGTGCATGCTTCCTCCCTGGAACCTTCATACAGGTAATTAAATATTTCGAGCTTTTCATTTTAAAAACCAAGTACTCATGGTAGCAACCATACCCTCACCTCATAATATATGGTCCTAAGGCCAGTCTGTCTTTTACAATTAAGCACTCTAAAGATATATTTCCATCCACTTTGTCCACTTTCTGCCTTCCCACTGACCAGGTCCATTTTAACCTCCACCACTGGCTCTGCCCCATCTTCCATAGTATGGCTTCACTAAGGTGGCCTCTGTGCCAGTCAATATGATGGACACTTTCCAGTTTCCATTTAACCTGATTTTGGGGCACATTTTGACATTGACTAGCAGACTCTGCTTCTTGACATACTTTCTTCTTTTTTTCCTTACTTTCCTCTGGCCGTTGTCCGAGCCCCTTTTTCTAATTCTGCCTCCTTTACACTAAAGCGTTCGGAATTTTTCAGGGCTCAGCCCTAAGCATTATTCTCTTCTTATTTTATTTTTTCTGAGTAACTTTAGCACATATGCTCCTACGATTTTATTTACCTTCTTTTCTTTCTTTTGTTTTTTTTTGTTTTTTTTTTTTTTTTTTTGAGACAGAGTCTCGCCCCATCACCCAAACTGGAATACAGTGGCACGATCTCAGCTCAATTCAACCTCTGCCTCCTGGGTTCAAGCGATTCCTCATTCTCCTGCCTCAGTATCTGGATATCTCCCCCTGAGTGTCTGGGATTACGGATGCCCACCACCATGCCCGACTAATTTTTGTATTTTTAGTAGAGCAGGGTTTCTCCATGTTGGCCAGCCTGGTCTTGAACTCCTCACCTCAGGTCATCTGCCTGCCTCCGCCTACCAAAGTGCTGGGATTACAGGCATGAGCCACTGTGCCTGGCCCAAATATTTCTTTTCAGAACAAACCTGTCTTCTACATTCCAGGCTCATATGTAACTTTATAGATGCGTCCCCTGAGAAGTCTCCAGAAACCTGAAACTCAGTGTCTAAAACTAAGGTCTTTCCCCAAATATCTGTTCCTCTTTTCCCTACAGAATAACTTATTTCAGTAAATAATGCCACCATTCACTTCATGGCTCATGCCAGAAATGTAAAAGTGACTTTTAACTCTTCCCACTCCTTCAACCCTCACTTCTAATCTATCACTAAATCATGGTGACTCTGACTTCCAAATAACTCTCAACAAGATTATACTATTTCTGTGTTCGCCATCGCCACCTTAGACTGTGCCACCATCATTTTCACTTTGCCTATGGCAATAGCCTCTAACCAGCATCACACCCCTGCGATTTTATCCCTCCAACCCAATCTTTACTTACAAGTCAGGTACATCCTTTTCAAATGCTAATCTCCAATACTTCTCAATTTAGAACCTAACCTAATTTAGCAGTATCCTGTTACTTTCGGTAATGGTCTGAAACCATAATCCGGGTTGTAACTCCTTATACAGACTCCATAATACAGACTCAGTGCCTGCCTCAACTTGTGCCATTGTGGCCCTCAATGCTCCAGAGGATGAAACCTTGCAGGTCACCTGCCACTCTTCACCTTAGGGACTTCGTCATGCTCTTCTATTTGCTAAAACAAACAGACAAAACTCTTCATCCTAACCTTTACCTGGCCACATCCTATATATCCTAAAGAATGACACTTAAATATCACATCTGATAAACCTACCTAGTTCTTCCTATAGGACTCATGCTATATGTTTTTACAATACTTTGTACTTCTCCCTTTATTACTTGCCACAGTTTTAATCATTTGCATAACATCGACCCCACCTACTGACCTTAGACAAAAGCTCCAAGAGACAAAGATTACGTCCATCTCCTTTATTTTTGACAAACTTTTACTTAGCCTTACATCATACACAAGGAAGAAATTTACTAAATATGTGTTAAGTGAATGAATGGAGAAATGGAAACTGCAATTATTAAAACTCTACTCTTGGCCGGGCACAGTGGCTCACCCCTGTAATCCCAGCACTTTGGGAGGCTGAGATGGGTAGATCACCTGAAGTCAGGAGTTCAAGAGCAGCCTGGCCAACGTGGTGAAACTCTGTCTCTACTAAAAATACAAAAATTAGCTGAGTGTGGTGGCACATGCCTGTAATCCTAGCTACTTGGGAGGCTGAGGCAGGAGAATCCCTTTAACCCAGGAGGCAGAGGTTGCAGAGAGCTGAGATCACGCCACTGCACTCCAGTCTGGGCAACAGAGTGAGACCTTGTCTCAAAAAATAAATAAAATAAAATAAAATCTCACTTTTGAATTTTGTAAGGTGAAACCACATGATTGGCTTCAGACTGAGAGTTGAGCTCCTGGAAATACCAGAGGGAGGATTACATATGCCTAGGAAAAATGAAATATCTGGTTTTATAAAATTTTGTCAGCTTAGAAATGGCCCTAGTTTCACACTTTAAATGTACATAGCTGTGCTGAGGGACCTCTCCAAAGACATGACTGTAATAAGTCTACATGGCTCAGGCAGCCTCTGTGATGGCAAGTGTTTTGTTTCTAGGATGAATGGGTTTGCATTACTTTCATGCATGCCATGAAATTGAATCCCAAGACCTCACAAGCTCAGAATTCACCCTGTCAAATCACACACAAGTCTCAGGAGGCTGAGCTTTCTTATCCACAATCCTTTCCCTTATGATACATATTGCAGTTAGTTATATATATGGCTTTTCCATTAATTTGCTATTACATTTCTTTTCTCTGTTTTGTTTTTCGCTCTTTTCCTTTGAAATTGGAGACAACATCACTTCCACAGTGTACTACTAATAAAAGAGCTTTTATTTTAAAAAGTAGAAATATTTCATTCCATGAAATTAGATGTTTATAGCATTGACTTCTCCTTTCCATTTATTATACTATTTTCCTTCAGATCTTTCTTAGAGGATTAATTATACATGGTCTGGGAAATTTGCAAGTTTAACTGCATCAACCTGTTTGCTGTGGTGTAATGATGGCAAAAAATGATAGAGAAATATGATATTTTATAGTATTGCGTTGCCTCCAAAAAAGGAGAAGGATATGCAACATATTTCTTGGTCCTATATATAAAATGTCTCTGTTTCCAAATTAGTAAACTATAAATTAATGAGAATATGGGACTAAATTATGTGTGCTTATTAATTTAGATCACAATGCTTGTGTCCAAGAAAGTGCTAATAACTATTCTTGGCAGACATAAATACTCAGATTATTGTCATGGAACAGAACACAGCAACATAGCGTATTAACACCATTTTTCCAATTTTTTCTATATCTTTGCTGATTTCTCCTTTTATTTAGTGGAATTTTGCTTGTTTATGGTCATTTGTTTGACCATAACTCTTGTTTGTTTTACAGTTATACTTATAAAAACTCAGGCGAAAATATCCCTTTCTCTGGTTACTTGTATCAGTGGTTCTGATCTTCTTACAAATACTCTAAAAAATTAGTGTTGACATTGACCCATTCAAAGTCTATAACACTGTCTTGCTTTTTGCTCATTTCTAGAAAGAAGTGAGAAGCCACACGTAGTCTCAATTATGCAGGCATTTGTCTGCTTCCCCCAGGGAAGATTGAGACATCTTAAGATAATTTTCTACAGCATTGAAAGCACTTAGCATTTAATTATGTATTTTGTTGCATTTTTCTTTGATTTCATAGATAGCAGAAAATTGAACTATAGACAAGAGAAGGCAATTTATAAAAGGAACACAGAAAAAAATTGTATATATTGAATTGATGACTTCCCCAGTAATGAAGAATTATTAAGATAAATTTTATATCATTTTAAGCTATATATTGACAAATCTTAATGCAAATTATAAGGAAAGAACTTAGATAAAGGACAGGGATTCTGGAAATGTTTGGAGAAAGCATCATACTTTCTCTTCATTCTAAACAAGAATACCTCTGGCTCACCTGTCCAAATGGCTGAGAAAGGCAGTAGATTCCCAGATCGGACAGAAGTCTTTAGTTCTGCAGGTTAAGGAATCCTTAGGAAGAAACTTGTGAAGGGCTTTCCTGCCATGGGCTTGGTGAGATCATGGTAAGAAAGCCTCTGAAAAAAGATTGTGGGGATATTGGAAAGGACTTGGTCTATAGAAATATGTGAACTGCTGGGGAATTGGGAAAACATTGAACCTCAGTGTGTGTGTGTGTGTGTGTGTTGGGGGGGTGCGCGCACACATGCGTGCATGGGCCTTGTTTCCTTGGCCTTCAACATACAAGTCAGAGCAGAAAAGTTGAATTGAGTTATCCCTACTCCAGAGGCTAAGAGAGTAGGAGAAATCCAGGTCATAGTCAGGAATTTTCCTCCTGCCCTCTTACTATTATAGGTTTAGCCACAGAAGAAGATAGTGATTTAACTTCCATTTCTTCTGAGAGTTCTTCCACTTAGGATGCTTCAGTAACCAAAGGTGATTCCTAAAGAGATCACAGGAAAACATCATAATCACACATACTTGGAATCCAAGCAGCCAGCAAGGGGAGGTTAAATAGAGCCATCACCAGGCAAAAACCAATCAACAAATTCACCAACCAACTCACCAACCAACAAATAATCTCTGATGGAGACAGCTGAGGTTTCAAACAATAATATATGACAACAATATGGTAAAAAATAAAAACAACTGCAATGATTGCAGCTCAGTACAAAATAAGACTTTCTAGAATAAAAATTTAATTTTTAAAAATCTATTTTTATTCATTTAGGGGTACAAGTATAGTTGTGTTACATGGATATATTGCATAGTGGTGAAATGTGGGTTTTTAGTGTACCCATCACCAGAACCATATCTATTATACCCAATGGGTGGAAAATTCAGTAGGTGAGTTGAAATATGGAATGATTATTGTTAAGACTGAAACTAGTGGCCTGAAAAGGTGAACGAAAGAATATTATCTCAAAGTACAGACCAAAAATATGAAAAAAGAGAAAATTTGAAGGGAAAGCTATGAAATCTGGAGGATCCATTTCAGAAACTTAGCATCTAAGTCACAAGAGTTTTAGAAGGTGAAAAGGAAACGTTTTACACAAAGGAAACTGTGTAATGGGAGATACACAATAACTATCTTAATGACTGAAGGATGCTTCCATTATCTGGAGAAAGATGGGCTTGTACAGAATGAAAAACTGCATTAAGCTTCTTGAAGTAGTAATGAGAAAGATATATGCTAACAGAATTCTTGACCTCTTAAGGATAAAGAGAAAAATATATGGAAACTTCCAGATAGAAAATGTGAGCTCCTAAAAATAATTCAAATGGAATCAGACATGTTTTTGAACTATTGAAAAGTAAATGACAGTAAATTCCACTTGCAGATTGCTGAGAGAAAAGGATAATATCAAAAAAAGTATATCTATTAAAAGAAAGATAGGTATGTGTGGTTAGATGTTGATTTCAACTAAACCACTTGAGAAAAATACTTGAGAAACAAACACATCAGTGAAAAGACAGGTAATTCACAGCTGAGAATTCAAGCTATCAGTAATTGAAGAAAATGGATTGTAATGAAAGGGAGATTATTATGATAGTCTAGAACAAATTGAACTATCTTGGGGAGACTTAGGAGTTGGGTTAAGGTGGAGGAGAAGATGTAAAAGTATTTCAGATCTCATCAACAGTAGAGAAGATGAGGTGGAGTAAGAAAGAATATTGTAAGGCATCATCTTATTGTATGGGGTTAAATTGTGGTTTATAAGGAGCATCTTGGTGGTTCTCCATTACACAAATAGGCAGCATTGTGTTTTCACATAATAACGGAGAACTCTGTGTATGATTACAAATGATGGGGAAAGTAATTTCACTACTAAAGGAATGAAATAATAGAAGAGAACATACTAATTTAAAAGGGGAAAATAGAGTGATTGGCAACCACTAGAATGTAAGTTCTACAAGGGCAGATATTTTTGCCCTGTTTGTTCTCTGATATATCTTAAGATTCTGGAAAATCTTGGCACATAGTGGAGACTCGATACACTTTTTTTAATGAAAAAGGGAAACTACAAATTAAGCCATGAAATAAGATCAAATGAATACAATTAAGCATACTGTTTATTAAATTCCAATGATATACATGTATATGTACACACACACACACACACACACACACGAGACAAATGGATTGATTATAACTGTTAACCCAGCATTCTATACCCAGGAAAAACAAAACTATTTTTATTTTTATATAATACAAGGTAAAATATAATATTTTCAGATAAAATAACACTAAGGAAAATTTTCCTTTAATACACACTACAAGAAGTGCCAAACTAAGTTCTTTAGGGTGAAGGGAAATATTGCCAAATGAAAACTCAGATCTTCAAGAAATAATGAAAAGTATCAGAAATGATAAATATCTGGCATAGATTGTTACAGGCATCATTACTATTCAGGTAGGCAAGTTGATCAGTCTTTCCCTTATTATTTCTTCTATTTTTATTTTTAGTTTTTAAATAGATTCCATTACACAAAGATGTTTTAATATTAACTACACTTGCATACTAAATTTTTGTGTCCATTTTGGTAAGTTGTGTTTTTCAGGGAGTTTATTTCTTTCATCTGCATTGTTGAATTTGTTGGCATACATTTGTTTTATAATATTCCTTTATTAACCTTTTATAATGCATGTAGTTACGTCCCTCTTTCTTTAGTATTGTTAATCTGTGCTTTTTGTCTTTTTATTGATGTTTGGCTAGAAATTTATCAAGTTTATCAATTTATGTAAGAACCTACATTTAGTTTTGTTCATGTTGCTATTATTTGTCTGTTTTCTGTTTAATTTTATTTGTTCTTTTTTTATTTCCTGTCTTTGATTGAATCTGTTTTGTTTCTTCTTGAGGTGGAAGCTTAGATAAATTATTTTAAATGTTTCCTTTCTTAAATATGTGCATTTAAATCTATATATTTGTTTTTAAGCACTGACTTAATGTCATCCCATACATTCTAAAGTGCTTTGCCTTTTTTACTTTTCAATTCAAAATATTTAATAATTTTAATTGTGAATAAAACAACAATAGCTTTATTAAGATATATTTTACTCATAATAAAATTAATCCTTTTTGGTATAAAATGCCCAGAAATACAACCATCATTAAATCGAATTTCAGAATATTTTCATCACCCCCAAAAGAAATCTTGTCCCAATTAGCAGTCATTTCCTATTCCTTCTTTCCTGCAAATGCTGGCAACTGCTAATCTCTTTCTGTTTCTGTGGATTTGTCTATTCTGGACATTTTATATTAATGTAATCATACAATATGCACTGTTTTGCGACTGGCTTCTTTCACTTAGCACAATGTTTTTGAGGTTCATTCATGTTGTAGCATCTATCAGTACTTCATTTTTATTGCCAAATAATATTGCATTGTATATAGATAGCTCATATTTTCTTTATTCTTCAACTGGCAGACATTTGGGGATTTCCTTTCTTGACTGCCATAAATAATGCTGCTCTGAACATTCATACACGGGTTTTTGTGTGTGTGTTGGCCCATAGGGTTTTAGAAGTGTGTTGCCTAATTTACAAGCATCTGAGATATTTTTTGATTGTCTTTTGACTATTGATTTCTAGTTTAATTTCATTGTGATCAGAGATCAGATTATACAAAACTTAAATATTTAAAATGTATTAAGTCTTAGCTCATTTTTTTACTACTCTATATGTGCCTGAAATTAATGTTTATTCTGTTATCTTTGAGAGTAGCGTTCTATAAGCATCAGTTAGTCCAAACTCGTTAATACAGATGTCCAAATCTTTTACATATGTATATATTTTTTGTCTACTTGTAGCAATTACTCAAACAGAATCAACTTTTTTCTTCAATTATTATTAGAGATGTATTTATATGCTTTTCTGTTTTCTCAATTTTTTGTTTTAGTATTTTTAGGCTATGTCACTAAATGTACAAAAACTTTTATTATCATGTCTCCTTTATAGATTGACCTTTTTGACATTATAAAATTATCATTTTGAGTAATAGTCTTTATCTTGAAGTCTACTTTATCTGATACTAACATAGTCACACTGGTTTTCTTATTATTAGATTTCCCTTACGATTAGTTTTTGCATTTTTTTCGTCTTTTTACTTTCAACATATCTCCCTCTTTCTAGTTAAAGTGCATGTCTTGTAAACAGCCTTTTTTTATTATTATACTGTAAGTTCTAGGGTAAATGTGCACGATGTGCAGGTTTGTTACATATGTGTACATGTGCCATGTTGGTGTGCTGCACCCATTAACTTGTCATTTAACATTAGGTATATCTCCTAATGCTATCCCTCCCCCTTCCCCCACCCCACAACAGGCCCTGGTGTGTGATGTTCCCCTTCCTGCATCCATGTGTTCTCATTGTTCAATTCCCATCTACGACTGAGAACATGCGGTGTTTGGTTTTTCGTCCTTGCGATAGTTTGCTGAGAATGATGGTTTCCAGCTTCCTCCATGTCCCTACAAAGGACCTTTTTCTTTTAAATGCAACCTGACAATCTCTACCTTTTAACTGAAATGTTTATCCACGTACACATATTAGTAATATATTGCTGCCTAACAAATTACCACAAACTAGTAGCTTAAGACAACACGTATTTGTTATCTGTGTATGAGGAGTTTGTGCATGGCTTAGTCTGGTCTTCTGCTGAGGGCTTTACAAGGTTGCAGTCAAGGTGTCAGCAATGTTGTGTTCTCATCTGGAGGCCCAGTTGGGAAAGAATCCACTTCTGAGCTTTCTCAAGGTGTTTGCAGAATTTGTTTACTTGTAGTTACAGGAATGAGGGTTGTGGCTTTTTACTGGTTGTTGACTGAAGGTTGCTCTAGCTCCTAGCGGTTTCTATCGGCTCCTTAACAAGTGAGCCTCCCAATATGGCCACTTAGTCTTCAAACCTAGCTAGGGAGAGAGAGTCTGTAGAGCAAGTGTGCTAACAATAACAAGGTGGGTTTTTGTGTAACATAACATAATGATGGGAGTGGAAACTCATCATCTTTGCATATTCATTAGGAGCAATTTATAGGTCTCCCACACTCAAGAAAGGGGTGGGAGGATCATACCAGGGCATGAACACCAGAAAGCAGGGAACATAGAGGTCATCAGAGAATCTACTATAACATTAATGTAGTTACTGTAGTGACTTGTTTACATCAACCACCTCACAACTCGTTTTCTCTTCCATATGTTCTTTCTTCTTTTCTCTGTTTCTATCTTTTTAGAATTTGTTGGAAACTTTTCATATTTCATTTTATTTTCTCTATTGCATTGTTAGCTCTATTTCCTTGAATTCTTTTTTCAGAGATTATTGATGCTAGATATTAAAATATGTATTCTCTGTGGCTAGCAGCAGCGCTCACCAATTCATGCCTGGACATAATATACGGCTTGGGCAGTCCAGCTAGCTCCTTTGGGTTGGAATCCATAACTTTTTGGTGTGTTTCATTGGGAAGTATAAAGCAAGTATCTTGATTTCTAAACCCAGGAATTTTAGAATTGAATTGACCCCTATGATCAAAGAATTTTGGAGCTTTATAAGATCTTCGGCACTGGTGATCTCAAACCAATTATGATCTCCAAACTCCCTTCTCAGGTAACTGTTGGGACCAATGACATCCCAGTTTGTCCCTGGAATGGCTGGAAAGGGTACGATCTTGTGAGTACATCACTTTAAAAAATTGTATTATTTGCTTATTAGCCCTGTATCTCTTTAAATTTTGTTTGTTTACAATGATGTGCTTTATTGCCCACAAATTCTTAGTTTGATGTTTCCCGACAGTACCTTTAGTAGATTATTTTACAATCTATCCATCAATATATGTTATAAATATATATTATATATATTGAATCCTGAGTTCATCACAGTATACCTTGAATTGATAGTTTACCATTTTACAAATAATGTAAGAATTGCACAAAAACCATCCTCCATTTAACCCCTCTCACTCTTTCTGTGAAGATTGGCATATATTTTTCTTCTAGTTATATTATAAGCCATACAATATTTTCCTACTATATTTTCTCTTTCCTTCCTTCCTTCCTTCTTTCCTTCCTTCCTTCTTTCTCCTTCCTTCCTTCCTTTCTTTCTTTCCTTTCTTTTTCTTTCTTTTTTGAGATGAAGTTTCCCTCTTATTGCCCAGGCTGGAGTGCAGTGGCACAATCTTGGCTCACTACAACCTCTGCCTCCGGGATTCAAGCAATTCTCCTACCTCAGCCTCCCAAGTAGCTGGGATTACATGCATGCACCACCATGCCCGGCTAATTTTTTGTATTTAATAGAGATAGGGTTTCACCATTTTGGTCAGGCTGGTCTCAAACTCCTGATCTCAGTTAATCCACCCACCTAGGCCTCCCAAAGTGCTGGGATTACAGGCGTGCTATATTTTCTTAAGAGAATCAATCATCTCTTAATGAAATTCTTAGAAAGCATTTTTACATGTATTTATTATTACTTTGGCTCTTCATTTCTTCTTTCAAAATTAGTCTTCTGGAATCATTTCTCTTCAGACCTAACTTCGTTTAGTATTTATTATAGTGCATATTTCATGAGGATGAATTATTTCATCTTTTTATGAAATATATTTTTTCACTTTTAGTTTTAGAAGATAATTTCACTGGTTATAGAATTCTAGTTATACGCTTCCTTTTCAGCACTTTAAAAACTTCATGCTATTGTCTCCTAGGTTTTGTAATTTCTGATGATAAATATTCTTATTTCTGTTTCATTGAATGGAATTACCCTATTGTATCTGGCTAGTTTAAATATGTTGTCTTTATCTTTGGTTTTCAGCAGCTTGACTACAATGTAGTAAATTGTAGGGTTTTAAAATGTTTATTTGTTCTCCTGTCTCTGTGTCCTGATGTATTTTGTTAATTTTGTGAAATCTTCAGCTATTATTTCCTAAATATTGCTTCTGGACTATTCTTTTTTTCCTCTCATTTTGGAACTCCCATAGAGCAAATATTGAAACACTTGATATTGTTGAACAAACTTCAGACTGTTTCTGTTTTTCCCTTTTCTATTTTTTTCACGTTGTGTTTCATATTGGATAATTTGTGCTATGCTTTTGACTCTTTCCTCTGCTGATACATTGTGTTTTTAAGCCTACGGGCTGAATTGTTGCTCTCTACTTTATGATTTTTAAAATTTCCATTTGGTTCATTTTTATGTTACTTCTCTCTGCTGAAAGTCCTCTGTTCACGCTTGTTATCTAACTTTTAGACGGGTTATTTTAAAGTTCTTTTCTGGTAATTTCAATAGCTGAGCCTTCTATACATCTCCCTATATGGGTGGTTTCTTTTTATGACTATAGGTTACATTTTCTTGCTTGTTCACCTGCCTGATAAATATTTTATTTTATGGCAGACATTGCACATTTTAAAAACCAGTAGAGACAGAAATAAATACCTTTTTACCCCCATAGGCACCTGTATTGAGGAACTTTTCTTTTGAGTCTTAGCTGGAATTGAGCTGGGCGGGAACTGGGACATAGCTTTAATATTTTCTCTGTTCCTCTGATTTGAGCTATCATGACTGTGAGGTCAGGATCCCTCCTCCCAAAGAGTTCTTCATCCCATGCCCCATGAAAATATAAGATGTCTTTCTGCTTTCTGGCCTCATCACTAGCAGCCACTTACTGTAGTTGGTAGAATTAACTTTGCTTATGGGATGTTTTCACCCACACAGTCCTTAAAAGTTTGACTATACATATACATATACATATACATATACATATACATATACATATACATATACATATACATTTCTAGTCTTAGAAAAGTCTCTCTAACTATGGCAGCTGGTTTTATACCAATATTGGACCACTGCCCCATGGCACAAAAATTGCTATTGGTCTTTACTTACCTAGAATAAGCACACATCTTCCCAGAATTTATATACTCATCTATCTTTATGCTTCCACTGATATCATATTGCTCAGTGATTGTGGTTTTAAGATAGTTTTAAATAACCAGTAGGCCATATTTCTTCTTTTTAAGATTATGTATATTAGTTTCATAGTCTACGTTTTTGGGGGGGTGGGCAGGAAAACTCTTGATTATCTTATCCATATTATATTAAGCATATAATAATATAAAATGGCATTCTAATAATATTGAGTTATTCTGTCCAGGAATATAGCATTCTGTATTTGAATATTTTTGATTTCCAGTGTAGAGAAACATCACGTGATATATATGGTTGTACTAGTACTTGATGAGAATTACTACAGCACAACTGTAAAGGATGCGGACTCTGGAATAAGACTTAAGGGATCAAATCCCACCTCTACTTCCTTGCCACTCAATTTTGGATCATAGTAAGTCCTTCCTTCACATCACTGATAGGTTCTTGGAAGCTGCTACTTTAACCAAACAATGTACACCCCATCCTCAAGTAACATTGTTTCCTTTCATGTTTTTTGTTACGACATAGATGAGAAAAATCACTGGTTGCATTATACCTCATTTCACCTAAAGTTGCAGTTTCTGAGAGCCTATCAACGACATGAAGTGAGGTCTTACTATAGTTAACGAATTCTAAGTTTCCTCAAGTGTAAAATGTGCAGAATAATAGCACCCACTTCATACACAACCTGACTGTGAAGACTGAGTTCCTGTATCAACAGCACATATGATAGCACCAGGCACACAGCGAATGGTCTGGCGAACATTTGTTTTTATCATTATTACACTTTTTTCCAATGCATTATCATCAAGAAAATGAATCTTTTTTTAGGTAGCTTTTGAGGAAAAGAAATGAACCTTCATTTCTAAAGTCCTCAGCTAATGTCTGTTGGGTCTCATTGGCCCAAATTGAGTTATATATTTTTCCCTGAATGTGATACGTTGGTTATGGTCTGATCTTTCTCATACTTGTAGTGAATAGTGGAGTTAGCTTAACTACAAGTCTTAAGTTTCCTCTATTTGCCCCAGGAAAATTTTTATAATTGTGCTTGTATTTACATATTTACATCGTCTACCTAGAAGGTGCATGTGTTTTTATATTTTCTTACTAGATGTCCTTTTTTTTTTTTTTTTTGAAAGGGAGTCTTGCTCTGTTGCCCAGGCTGGAGTGCAGTAGTGCCATCTCGGCTCACTGCAAACTCCACCTTCTGGGCTCAAGAAATTCTCCTGCCTCAGCCTCCTGAATAGCTGGAATTAGAGGAGCCTGCCACTGGGCCCGGCTAATTTCTGTATTTTTAGTAGAGATTAGTAGAGACGAGGTTTCACCATGTTGGCCAGGCTGGTCCCAAACTCCTGACCTCAGGTAATCCGTCAGGCTCAGCCTCCCAAAGTGCTAGGATTACAGGCATGACCCACCATACCTGGCTTTTATCTTTTTTTTTTTTCTACAGCCATTGATATCATCTTATTTTCAGAATTGTATTCTGAAGATCTCATACATATAAAATGAGGAGGCCTTGTATTATGACATTCTGAATTGCTAAAAGACTTAAAATATTAACAATTAAGTTCCTATTGAGATAATACTATTATTGAATGAGTTATTTTCAGTGGCTATCTCATCCAGATTCTGACAATGATCTTGCTGCCTCATGCTTTCTCCCCATGGACTAAATCTGCTTCATAAAAATGCATGTTCCCTACATAAAAGAACTAGATAGGTTATGTTATCAAACATAATACTACCCATTATAGTTATTTATTTGAATCTTGATATAAAGTACTATAATAAATCTTTATAACAATGATTTTAAAAATATTTGATTTTTAATTAACAAGTAATAATTATATACAATGTTAGGTACGATATGCTTTACACTGTACAGTGATTGATTGAATCAGGCCACCTCACATCATTTCTTTGTGTTGAGAACACTTAAAATTTACTTTTACCAATTTTGAAATATATATCTAATAGTTTTTCTAATTTTATAAAAGGCATCACTCATCTGTCCTTTGTACATTGATGAATTATATGAAAAGCAAAGAAGCAAACTAAATATGATGAGACTGGCAATAAGAATGATGGAGTTTATATCTTTAGTTATTTTTCTTCATCAAGCTGGTATGGTATCAAAACTCATTTCACAGCAGAGGTCATAGAATAAAATTAGTTTATTGCACTGAATTCAAAGAAGCCAATTCCAACCAACATTTTAAGTATATTATACATCCAAGTTAATGGTCACTTCATTTTCTTTTTTTTTTTTTGACAATATAGAAAAGACTTTATTTATTTTTTTTTTGTTTTTTTTTTTTTTAACAGAAGAAAAGCCACACAATTTTTATTAATATTTGCATGCATGGGAGTTCACAGAAAAGAAGTAAAACTCAAAGAAGTGGTTATACCAAGGGGCTTTATCTACCTTTTTAACAAAGGAAAGAAGGCACAGTAAATTTTGAGGAAGGGATTAGGAAACATATGAGTGATCAAATGGAAGATAAGGGCTGGTTTTTTATTTTTTTTTTAATTATACTTTAGGTTTTAGGGTATATGTGCACAATGTGCAGGTTTGTTACATATGTATCCATGTGACATGCTGATTTCCTGCACCCATTAACTCGTCATTTTGCATTAGGTATATCTCCTAATGCTGTCCCTCCCCCCTCCCCCAACCCCACAACAGTCCCCGGAGTGTGATGTTCCCCTCCCTGTGTCCATGAGTTCTCATTGTTCAATTCCCACCTATGAGTGAGAACATGCGGTGTTTGGTTTTTTGTCCTTGCGATAGTTTACTGAGAATGATGTTTTCCAGTTTCATCCATGTCCCTACAAAGGACATGAACTCATCATTTTTTATGGCTGCATAGTATTCCATGGTGTATATGTGCCACATTTTCTTAATCCAGTCTATCGCTGTTGGACATTTGGGTTGGTTCCAAGTCTTTGCTATTGTGAATAGTGCCGCAGTAAACATACGTGTGCATGTGTCTTTATAGCAGCATGATTTATAGTCCCTTGGGTATATACCTAATAATGGGATGGCTGGGTCAAATGGTATTTCTAGTTCTAGATCCCTGAGGGATCGCCACACTGACTTCCACAATGGTTGAACTAGTTTACAGTCCCACCAACAGTGTAAAAGTGTTCCTATTTCTCCACATCCTCTCCAGCACCTGTTGTTTCCTGATTTTTTAATGATGGCCATTCTAACTGGTGTGAGATGGTATCTCACTGTGGTTTTGATTTGCATTTCTCTGATGGCCAGTGATGATGAGCATTTTTTCATGTGTCTTTTGGCTGCATAAATGTCTTCTTTTGAGAAGTGTCTGTTCATGTCCTTTGCCCACTTTTTGATGGGGTTGTTTGTTTTGTTCTTGTAAATTTGTTGGAGTTC